>NW_017306832.1:522492-525685 GCF_000935625.1 Nanorana parkeri
TTTAAAAGGGGCTCTTTCTGTGAGGGGGTTAAAAGCGGGGGGGGGGGGATAGGGGAGTTCAACCCCCCCAGAGTGTCCTGGCAGAGGCTTAGCAAGGGGGGTGGCACATGCCACCGGGCACCGGTCTGACTTTGTGAGGCATGTACAGATCATCCACTGAAGGGATGCCGGGCATGTCCTGTTTGATAAAACATCGGTGACGGCTGGAGCAGAGCTCAATGTTTTCAGTGATGCCGATTTTTTATCAAACAGGACATGCCCGGCAAAGGGATGTACATGCCCTACACATCTGTGGAGTGTGTTAACTTTGGCAATGCACAGCTGCACCATTGAACCCACGCAAGAATGAATACCACAAATCACTATCCCCTCAGAACACATGTCCAACATCCCTCAACCTGGAGGATCATAAATGCATTAAACGTGTACATGCAAGAACTGAGGACACATAAACACGGGAAAATACTGCATAAACATGTTTACTATTTTGGCATAGAAATATGAAAATATATATCAAGTCTATATAAAAATAAAACATAATTTAACGTGTAAACAACATACTGCAAAAAAGGGCAAAATGCCAACCGGAACAATCGTAGAAACTGCAGCCTGGTACATCTTGTGCAACTCATCTAGCACGTCAGCCAAGGACAACAGAGGTTTCTCAGGTTCGCATGGGGTCACAAATATTTTCAATTTAGATGCCAGCCATGCCCCCCAAGAACGTTCACCAAGGTTTTCGTGTCTTCAGTGGCTTATTTAAGACTGGGAAACATACAAATACATCACTATCTAGATGATGTTCTACTGCTAGGCCAGCCAAGACACCAGATTGTGAAACACAATTAGTTCTTTGAACTCTTCAGGATTTTGGGTGGGTTATAAATTGAGATAAAAGCAATCTCCTTCCATCTCAGAAATTGGAATACCTGGGCATGGTTTTTGATACAGTACAGATGAAGATTTTTCTGCCACAGCACAAAGTCCATCGAATAGTCTAGACATGCAGTCTAGAGGGGAAGTCAGTGTTCTGTACGGCCAGCTCTTGCCTCAGTTTCATAGGATTGCTCTCTTCAACTATCTCCCAAGTAATTTTTTTCCCATGCACAGTCAGGCACAGTCTTTTGTGGTGGAATAATTCTGTAAATCTGTCCAGAGGCAGGGCACTCAATCCTGGAGGTTGGATAACGATCACTTCGGATGCGAGTCTCCAGGGTTGGGGGGGTCATTGTCAAGGACACTTTGGTCAGTCCAGATGGGAGATGCCCATCTCTCGTCAATTGAAATGTAATGGAGCTTCTGGCTGCCTTCAAAAACCTCTACAAGTTTTTCACCATTTAAAGAGGGCTCAGGTCAAGATCAGGATGGACAACAAGACTGCGGTCTCGTATGTATTTCGTCATGGAGGAACCAGGAACCTCTCTCTTCCAAAAATAGCTTCTCCCCTATTCTCTTGGGTGGAGAGACATCTGATGCATTTGACTGCCTCATACCTTCTGGGGACGGAAAACACTGTAGCAGACAAATTAAGTTGAGTATTCCAGGACCCAAATTAATGGGCTTTGAATCCTCATTACCTGAGGTCAATATGCGACCAGTGGGGCATTCCTCAAGTAGACCTGATGGCAACGGAGAACAACACAAAGCTACCAACCTTCTTCTCCCGATATTTATGTCAGACAGCATTGGGTCAGGACGCGTTGTCCCTTCTGTGGACATTCAACAAAGTCTATGTCTTTCATCTGATTCTTTTGATCTTACGGACTCTATTGAAGTGAGACAGGGAGAAGGTGCAGGCAATAGCGATCTTTCTTTGGTGGCCAAAAAGGCCTTGGTTTCCCCTGCTCTTGGATTTAATGATCGCACCTCCTATATCATTGACATTGGAGAGAGATCTTCTAATTGAGGAAGAAATTACTCATCCAAATGTGTCACGGCTGAAGTTAATGGCGTTCAGCTTGAAAGGAAAAGGTTGCAATAGCTGAACCTGTCATCCTCAGTAGTGGAAACACTGTTAAAAGCTACTAAGCAATCCACTAAATCAACATACCATAGAGTGTGCGAAATTTATTTGTCTATGATCTCAAGTAAAGGATGGGACCCTGCAGATCCTTCCGTAGCACAGATACTTGACTTTCTCCAATCAGGCCTTGATACTGGTCTCAGTTATAACAACTTGAGGGTTCACGTTGTGGCCCTTTCAATTCTGATCAAAGCTTGTTGGGCTTTTTATCCTATGGTGAAACAATTTGTGAGAGCTGCCTCGAAGATCAGACCTTCGGTTAGACCTTTTTTTCCAAAATGGGATCTGCCACTTGTATTGAAGAGACTGGTGGAACATCTGTTCTCTCCCACATTGTCAAGCTCCTTATATCATCTTACCTTGTTAACAGTGTTCATTACAGTTATCCTCTCAGCCAGGAGAGTATCTGAACAGCGTGCCTTCTTTGTCAAGCAATCTTACTGTCAATTTTTCCCGGATTGGGTGGTTTGGAAACCCATGCCTGAATTCTTACCTAAACTCTCTTTGGGGTTTCATATTTATTGGGAGTCGACAATTAAAGAAGAAGATTTGCTAGAAGAGGACAAAGTTCTTAAACGGTTAGATGCAGTAGATGTCTTATCTACCTACTATGCTAGATCCAAAGAGTTCCACAATTCTGACAATTTGTTTGTTCTTCCCAGAAGTCCGAAGAAAGAGGCAGCTGCCTCTACCAGATTGTTGTCCTCATGGGTGGTTAAGACAATTCAGATTGCTTCTGCTTCTGCGGGCCTTCCCCTTCCGCTAGAAGTTAAGGCTCACTCAACCAGATCGGTGGCTACCTCCTGGGCGGCCTACTCTAAAGTTCCAGCGGAGATTGTATTCAAGGCAGCCAGCTGGTCTTCTACTAATACGTTCATTCCGCATTATAGAGTAGATGTTTCCTCCTCTTCAGTTTGTTCTTTTGGAGCTGCTGTGCTCTCAGCTGCATATTCTCATTGATAAATATAATAAAATTGCAATTGTTGTGGCTAGCTATTTTCCATGGTATGCTGACATGGGGGAGAGCCAGGAAAGGAAAATTACGGTAAGAATGAATAGCAATTTTCCCTAATATATATATATAGTATGTATATAACTTTTCTCTGTATGTCTGCTTTCTATGCTGTCCCTTCCTGGTTCCGCCAATCAGCAAATACATATATATATATA
>NW_017306832.1:526421-587786 GCF_000935625.1 Nanorana parkeri
TATATATATATATATATATATATCTATATATATCTATATCATAAAAAATTGCAATTTAACTCTTCACACAGACATTAACAACTAACTTAATGCTGTTGAGACTCGTAAACTTCATTTTGAAGGAAAGCAAAAAAGTGTGTTCTAGCACATCAGCAAATGCCCCAAGCATGTGCTAGATTGGGTCTGCAGCTGTAGTCTCTTGTTTTCCTCCCCCTGGAGCCTATTCAATCTCTCTAATAGTCAAAAAGGATTAAGGAAGAATATGTGTTTGTTGGCATTTACACTAAGATAAAAAAAAGCAATTGAAAATACATAATAGAAAATATTCTTTCATATTATAAAGTACAGAAAAGCTTTGTGTTTGTAGAGTTAGCGTGGGATGTACACAATTATTCTCCCACATGTTCAATTTTCATAATTTCATTACTATTCTTGCTTTGAATCTATAGACCCTATACTGGTAACTCTGCTGCTAAGATGTGTATCTACTTTCAAGGTAAAGCATCTTAAGTATATACCAAATAAAAAATATATTCTTAGCCTGTGTGCTGTGGTTTAGAAATCAGATTTAAAAGAAATAAATATGCTGTTCTTATGAATCTATTTGTGATTGTTGATATAACATTCATCTTAAAAAAATATTTTGGCTTACATATGTCACATACTGTATATCACAAAAATATTTCAGGTGCACATACTTAGCCACTGCAGGGTACCCCTGTGCGTCACACTGTACAATCAGCATTCTTAATGAGCAGGGGCTAAGTCATACTGGACAAAGTCATTATACAGTATAAATCACTTAAACCATAAATCACATTTTAGAGTTTAGTTTTACATTTTTATTGTTTAAAGCCTCCTCCTGATGGAGGAGGAAAGATGATGTCACATCCCTGCCCCCTTCTCTCCTCCTCCAATCACAGAATGCTGTGTATACTTTGAAAAAAAGGCATTTCACTGAGCAATGAGCAAGTAGTGAGGAGGTGCGGAGATGCGACCGTAGCACTTCACTGCTTGAGTTGCATCTTTCACTCCCTGCAGTACCTGGAAGCTCGGCATTATGTGTAGAAGTCAGCATGCTGCAAGGTAAGATTTATACTCTGCAGCAGCCCTCCACACATAGCACAGCTTTTTAATGATAATTTACCACCCAATGTTGTCCTGAAGTGTGGTTTTAAGGCATTTACAAGTAAAAATTATACAATTTACTGTGTGCTGTGTTAATCTTTTTGCTTTAATGCTTTGGACTACTGACCCCGAATAAGCAAGAATATAATGACTTCTGACTTTCCTCAGACTTTTTCTGATCTGTCTAGTTCAGGGGTCTCCAAACTACAGCCCGTGGGCCACATCCAGTACACTACATAATTTTATCTGGCCCACAGCAATCCCAGCTGGCTGGCAGTGGATGGGCCAGGCTGCATATGGTAGTATGGAGACAGCTGCTTCCGCTGTCAGCCAGCCAGGCAGCCATGACCTTCCACCTGTCCCCACTGTAGAATCCCCTCTCCTCCACTGGTTGGTTGCTAGGACTGCCAGCATCCTTGCAACCATTATTGTGATTGCCCCACCCATCATTTAGAGGAGGAACGGGCTTCTAAGTTTATTACACTCCTGGATGTAGGAGGGGTATCTATTGGTCACCCTTGGATGAAAAGGGGGATTTTGCATGCATGTAAGGGGGGACTACAGGATGTAATGGGAAAATTATAAGTTCTATTAAATGTTATTAATTAATTTAGTTATTTTTTTCAAGACAAAGCTATTTGTAAAATATATGATGTGTCCCTCACAAGGAAAAGTTTGGAGACCCCTGATCTAGTTATTTTAGATCTGTGACTTAAAATGTCTTTCGTATATCTTTCTTGACATGTACAAAGGCTGCACCAGGTCTTATCTTTGTGTTTTCCATCTCTGAATCCATCTTTTGTAAAGTTTCATACCGATGTCCCATTTACCCATGCACCACGGTAGTTACAGAGATTTCCTTTTCTATTCAGCAATTCAGATCATCTATCATATCTGCCGAACAAAAGATGCTTTTTCTCACCAAACTGACAAAATGCTACAAATTCCAAGTTGTGAACAAATATGAACTGATAAATCACATGGATAAACCAAAAGTCATATGCAGCAATGTCACAAACAAACAGCACATTAAACTTTCACAGCTGTTTTCAGAAAGTTTTATCTGTATTTAATAACAAATCATGAAATAAAAGCTGAAACACAAGACAAGGCTAATAAACAGATTCTTTTTTTCTATCACAATAATGCTTTTTCTTCCCTGTCTATACATATTGCTGACCGGCAAGCTGTTTCTGTAGACTGCAAGCCAATTATATTCCGAATTTAAAGTGTTTGCAGATATTTATTTTAACCTAAAACTTGCTGTGTTTGTATTAAAATGTTGCAGACTGAGCCAGAAAAAAAAAAAGCAATGG
Organism: Nanorana parkeri; assembly: GCF_000935625.1. Taxonomy (NCBI): domain Eukaryota; kingdom Metazoa; phylum Chordata; class Amphibia; order Anura; family Dicroglossidae; genus Nanorana; species Nanorana parkeri. The sequence goes on from NW_017306832.1 coordinate 528,866, forward strand.
ATACTTTCAAAAGCTTAAATTGGATCATAAAACTTTAAGGAGTCATACCTATTTTTCTTACTCTCAGTAAAACTGTAAAACCAATCTTCCATTGCATAAATAGCAGCGTAAAGATTCAAAAGGGGTCACTCTGAGAATTTCTTTTTATCAGCATACCTAATGAGTGCAGCTTTTAAATAATATTAGGATATGTAATAAAGCAACATTGATGTCACATATTCCAATAATTGGAAGAATAGGTCACCAGCACTCCAAATATTTAAAATGAATAAGTCCTTTTTATTGGACGATAGTGTCACAAAAGATCAAACAAGAGCTGACGTTTCGGGGCTGCGCAGGGTCCCTTCCTCAAGGCAAGAGATGTGACAATGTGATAACATCCACATACTACATATATACCCCACATTGTTAGTTAATTAGTAGTGAACACACCCCCAGTGATGTCAGAACGGCGGGAAAAAAAAACGCCATATTTTAAAATACATAGTCTCATTTAAAACCATAATATACATAAACATCCAGATTACTTACTGAAGGCTCCCCATAGTCCTGCGATCAGGATCAGTGCTGTGGCCGTGTGTCATCCGTCATAAGGGTACTCTGTATATGACCCCCGTAGCATTACATTCCGATATCCAATGGTGTGCACAGCGTCGCCTAGTATCAGCGCGTACAATACGCGTCATTCGTAACCATGGTGATCGGGAGATGCAGCTCTCCTCTATCATATTGCGCATGTGCCAACCTATACAGGGACTTAATGCAGAGGAAACCAGCATATAACAGCTATACTGGTGTCAATGTCACACAGGCACAGCACCGGACATCAGGCTAGGGGAACAGAAAACATGATGTTTTAGGAATAAGACATAATTAAAGTATAATGAAACAAATCATTTTCACCAACAATGTACAGAAAACGAATACATAATCAAAAGAAACACTCAGACAAATACAAAATCACTATAAACGCACAGGGAGGGAGGGAAACATAACAAGACAAAACAGAACACAGGAGGAATCACATGTATGCATGCAAATAATGCCTTTCATGGAAACTACAGGGCATACTGATAAATAAACATAATAAATAAACATAAAAAAGTATTCCAATAATACATTTAAATAAATTATATTTTAAAAATAATGAATGAATATAATCTTACCAGTGGGGCAGCTATAAAACACATGTTTACCATACTGCATTGATGTGATGGGGCCTTTAATTTTTTTTTTCCCAATAAATACCTAACTGCATTCATTGAAAAAAATAAATAATTAAAGGCCCTATCACATCAATACAGTATGGTAATCATGTTTTACTGTGCATTACAGCAACGTATGGTAGCACATGGATTGTGGTTCGTGGCTTTGCAGTCTCATTCAGTTAATTTGCACCACAACATACTACTGCAGTAGCAGGGAATGCACCAATACTGCAGCGTACCACAACGCACATGCCATTCATCGTGGAGTATTGCATTTAAAAAAAGATCATGGCCATTTATTTGCGTGTTAAGGGGCACTGCCCCCCCTTTTTAAAAGAATGAGCTGCCTTAACGCAGCATGCCTTAAAGCTCATCTCCAGGTAAGAATAAAACTCCTTGCGCTACAAGGGTTAACTACTTGTTTTTGTCTAGGGGACCTTTGTAAGAGACTTTTACTTACCTGATTCTCATTCCCGCAGCCTCCAAGACTGGTATTGGATGCCCGCTAATGTCATCAAATTCAATGCAGGGTCCATAGCCCTGTATTATTCATGGGGATACTGAGACACAGTCCACAAACCATAGCAGAGCCAGAATGAGCTTGCTCTTGCTCCTCCCTGTAGAGAACAGTGACTGTCAGTCACCGCTTTCTTTAGGGATTCCCCCCTCCCTTCTCTATGCCTCCATTACCCAGTGGAAGGACAGACAGGGGAGGGGGCAGACACAGCTGGCTCTGGCTCTAGAGAGGCGCTCTACATTTACATTGGTAAATGTACTCCTATGACCCAACAGAAATATAAAACAAACAATAATGTTGGCTCTACGTCTTTTAATGCACCGTAATGCAGGAATGGGCCCTAAATATGTTTTAACCCCTTCGTGACGGGAGACGTACAGTGTACATCCCGTCACAAAGTGGCTATATGACTGGCCACGTACACTGTACGTGCCGAGTTATATTAGCCTCTGTAATGCTGGTAACTGCTGATTCTCAGCAGTTCCAGTCATTAATTAATGCCTCACTATTGAGACATTCATTAATGAAATAGTTAAGCTTTTTAAAAAGCTTCTTTCTTTCATTAATGAAAGAATGAAGCCTTTACATTCAGATACGGGTTCGCTAAATAGCGATCCCGTATCTGACAGCTGAAGATAGCAGAGAGGTAGCAGTGACTCACCTCTCTGCTATTCGTTTTGACAGCTGGAGAGCCTGGCCCGATGTTAAATGATACATTTCAACCACAACTATTGTAAATAAATAAATACCAGAAAGAGCTCAGACTGCGAGAGAACCGGGCTATACTTGGGACTGAAAAGCTGACGTGCATACATATGTGATGGCAAGAGCATAGTGACAGGAGGCAAAATTACATCATCAGTATGTTGCTGCTCCTTCACTATCCAATCACAAACTGGGGGCAGGCCAGTGATCTATCTGTGTTACTTAACTGCAGTGGAGAAAAGTCAATTCACCAAGCTGGCTGTGCTGTGTGGCAGGGCTGTGTAAATCTCAGGAATGGATGAACAAACAAACATCCGTTGACAGGTAAAACTGCTCCCATTTATGTATTTCATCTATGTATTTATTTATTTATTTATTTGCCTGGGGTTTCCAAATACTATTTATAATGATAAATGTACATGTGAGCAGACATATTTATTCATATTTGCAGAGTCTGCTTACTAGATTTACACAATGATTGTGCCTTGTTGGTTTGTCTATTTGGTCAGTCTGAATGTAAACAACAAAGTCACTACAGTCTTTAATGATATGAAACATTCACAATGCTCCTGGTCCCTTGACGCCCCCCCTCCCCCCTTAAAAAGAAAGAGTTCATTTTTTTGTTCAAATGAATAACATAGTTTGTTAATGTTTATGTGTATTACTGATACGGTGGGGTTGATTTACGGATAGGGGCTGTTCACTTTGCAAACTGAATTATAATAAATTGGGTGAAGCTGTGTTCACTTTGAATACCTATTTGCTTATGAGGGAAATAATAGTAACAATAAAAAAAAAACACAGAAATGCTGCTGATTGGGTGTTCAAAGTCATCACAGGTATACATTATTTACTCACATTTACTTTAAAAAGTAAACATTCACATTGTTAGGTGAATGGCTTCTATTGCTTTAGTAAATGAACCCCAATGTGTTATTGATGTAAAGTGTTACCTTTAAAGCAAAATGTTTGTTTACTAACAATCCTTTTGTGATCAGCATCCCATAGCTAACATGGTTAATACATAACTGAGAACCATGATGATGTATACTGCTAACTGGCAATAGGATCATAGACTTACACAGGGGTGGGCAACTCTGAGCTGTACTTTACAAATCCCAACATGCCTCAGCCTCTGGGAGTCATGCCTGTAACTGTCAGTCTTGCAATGCCTCATGGGATGTGTAGTTCCACAACAGCTGGAGGGCAGGAGTTGCCTACCACCTGGATTAACAGGACCTCATGATGCAAAAATCTTAATCTACAAATCGCAGGTAGGAACCAGTTACACGAAATTTGGCAGTTGCTTCTGTATAAGGATACGGTTCAGGATCACTGTTAGCATGGGGAATGACGAACTCTTGGCTGAAAACTTTGCAGGTGCGCAGCAATAAATAAGGAGTAAACTATATTGCAAGGCACAGCACTTCCTTCTGGTCAGCTGAGTATTAATATATTATTAATATTATAAGAGCCAATAATTTTGGTATAAATGGATGGGCTCGCAGCAGTCATATTGTGTGTGTGAGTTGGTGTTGTTGGGAAGAGCAGACAATCCTGTGTAGGGAGAGAGTTTTTTTTTTATTCCAATTTTTGTTTTCATTTTGGCATTGGTATATGTCCCCAATGGCAGTGCCCAGCTTCCCATGCATTTTGTTTGACAATAGTTTGCTTAATATTCCTTTAAATTGCCAGAATTGAATAACAAACTATGCATAACCCAAAAGGCTTCAACAGGGGGTGCTGCAAAATTTGTGAGCAAGATTTGCAAAATTGTTCACTAAGTGAACCCATACAGATTTGTACATGTTTACTTATTGTTATGAATAATAATCAGGCAGAAACATTCAAGCATACATACATACGATTTTATTGTAGCTTTCCTTTCTATATTCTGAAATATTTATACACAGACAGAAGTGTGATTATAGACAAAATACTTCAGATACTGTAAAACATTTTCAGCCTACATAAGACCTGTTTAGTCATAATTCCACACCTCAAGTGATTGAGATATCGGCAAATTTTAGCTGTTAAATAGTTTTAATTAATCAGAACACGAGTACTTGCCAAAATGTCAGCCTGAATATGTTTCGAATAGTACTGTATCCCCCAAGGGGGCTTTATTTGTTTGCTGGGACTTTGTTGTTTCTTATTTAGAATGTTCCCAGAAATCCTGAGTGCTGACAGTGTTCATCATGAACTAATCCGATTTTAATGCTTCAAATCAATCACGCTCAGAGTTAAAGAGAGGGTGAGTGCATTATAAACTAAAAGGTGTATTGATTAAAGCATTGTGACTGCCAAAATGAACATAAAAAGTGGTTCCAAATACATTTCAGTCTTTGCTTAATAACATTCTGTAAACTGAATATTCTGTTTAGACATTTGCTACTGTCAAATATTGTTTTGTTTTTGGCTAGAAATTGCCACACTAGTTTTGTTTCTGAATAATTTAGAGAGTATTTCTACATTCGGTCGTTATATAAATTAATGGCATTTATGTGCAATGTGGAGCATGTGTCAGGCTTGCCTCTCATGATCTATCACTTTACTTTCAGCATTTGTCTTCCTACTTTACCTACCTTTACTAGTTTAAAGTTATCCTTAACATGATATAGTGTCTGCACATTCAAAGTTCTCCATTCTAAACCAAAGTCGAATGAGTTGAGAGAGGCTAAACCTAAATGATAATTAAACCCAGAAACAAAACAAAACTTAAAGTAGTATTAAAGTCTCAAACTTTTTTCAATACTGAACAGATCAAAAAAATATACATTGGGGGCGTGGCCGGCTATTGGCAGAGAGAGCTGCGTTTCCAAGTAGCTCTCCAGAACAGCACTGTCTACAGCCCGCTCACTGCTACACAAACTACTATCCGCTCACCATGGGCAACAAAAAGCAACAACGGGCATCTGAGCATGCCGATGGGCATAAGTCCGGGCACCTGAACACTTTTTTCCGCCGATCACAGCAATCGTTTAACATTCCTGCAGCCTTTTCCGACGCAGCACCTGTGTCCTCTGCACCTTCATCCCTGCCAGCTCGAGCAGACCTGCCCTCCTTTCCCTCTCTGATGCCGGAGCCTGACAGCTGAAGCACCCGCTCGCCCGAATCGGACCTGGGAGGTGAGGACACAGGGTGAGGGTGTACATTTGCTCCCTCCCGATGTAGGCTGATTTTCAGTGGTATGTCTCCCGTATGGAGGAGGCATACAGATCTGAGATGGATGGCCTGCGTGCTGAGGTTGCCCACATTGGCACTTGCCTGGATGAGAAGAAAACTTCTCAGGAATCCCTATGCTCTTGTTTAGACACTCATCACAAGATTTTACAGGAACAGGAACTATGCAGATCCATGATCTGTTTTACTATCGCGATGATCAAGAAAATCGCTCCAGGTGTAACAATATCAGAGTTCGTGATGTTCCTGAATCACTTGAATCTATGGACCTTGTACTGATGCTCCGCTCCATTTTTAATCAGCTTTTGCAAAAAAGATAAAGATGCTGATCTTGAAATAGATTTGGCCCACCGTATCCTGGGTCCTCAGTCAACTGATTCTCATCGTCCGAAAGACATTATCTGTCGCATACATTTCTACTCCGTGTAGGAAGCTATCATGGCAGCTGTCCATGCTACTAATGAAATTCAGTTTAATGGTGCCCCGATCCTGCTTCTCTCTCACCTCTCCAGACGCACCCTTCAAATGTATAGAGCTTTGAAGCCTTTATTGGACATTTTTCGTTCTCATGATATATGTTAACGTTGGGGATATCCCTTTTATATTATAGCTTTTAAAGATGGCATGTCTGTAGTTTTTCACTTTATTGAAGATCTTCCTAAGTTCCTTGGAACTTTTCAAGTTCCTCAAGTCTCTCTGCCGGATTGGCCTTATACCACCTTCATCGCAGACCCCGCAACTCGTGAAAAGTGGCAAAGGAAGGCGTCAAAGAGATCCGCTACTACTACTTCTCTGATTCCCTGAGCACTTCCTCTTTATCTAGGGATTTTATCCTGCGATTTTGCTATGTTCTCCCTGTGTGTCTCGCTGAGATTTGAGTCCACCATGGGCGTACCCTAGTTCTGTTGTTCATGGTCCCTAGAACAAGGTATCTCATAGCGTATTTGTTTCCTATGGTTATGTGTAACTGCTGAATATTGCCTTGGGACCGATTTATTGTATTACATCATTTCTTTCTCTATTGGCAGCGAGGTTGTCCAGGTCACTTCCCTTTTTTTTCCATAACTTTACTTCACAATGTCATTGTTGGTTGGTACTTTTAACGGTAAAGGATTTAACCACCCTAATAAGAGAGCGCAAATATAACACCCTATGCATAAGCGTAATATAAGATATACTTTTATTGCAAGAGAGCCATTTCCGCACTGGTGCCCATCCATCTTGTTCTCAATGCTATTATAGAGAGTGTTATCATAGCACTAATCCCTTAGCTAAATCTAAAGAGGTTTCTATTGGAATTGACAGGCACTTTAGGTTACAAGTGTTGGATACCAGATCGGATCCTGCTGGGCGTTACTTATTTTTACATTTTTGGCTCGGTTCGACAAATTATACAATTGCTAATTTGTATGTCCCTAATTCTTCCCAGGTGTCCACCTGCTTCCGATATTTACAGGAGCTGGAGTCCTTTGCAGACAGTACGATCATCCTGGCAGGCAACTTTATCTGACCATGGATCCCCGCGTGGATTCTTCTTCTGGTAAGAGCAGTGCTTCATTCACGGATCTTTATGTATTGAAGCAGAAACTTGTCTCTATGAAGCTTTCGGACCTCTGGTGGACTCTACACCCGAGAGATATAGATGACACGTTTTATTCCCCTGTGCATGACTTCCACAGTAGGCTAGACTATATTTTTGTTTTTCAATCGCTTTTGAATGTGTCTCCTACCATAAAGATTGATCCCAGTCTGTTCGGATCACTCTCCTGTCTTGAGCTCCTTTGGCCTTTCTACCCTTCCTCTTAATTCCCGGTCTTGGACATTAAATGACAACCTTTTGCTGGACCCTGTTTGTTGTGCAGACCTCCGTAAGGCTATAGCTGGCTTTATGATAGTACATGCTGCAGATCACACTCCTTTTCCCATTAAGTGGAAAGCCCTTAAATGTGTACTGTGGGGGTTCTGCATCAAACACGGTGCTAGATTGTAAAAATGGAGATCTCAGCAAATCGACTCTCTGTTTGTCAAACGTTGTGATTTGGAAACCTCACATAAACGATTGGGTGATGATAAACTTAGGCTGGAGATTTCCTCCACTCGAATGCAATTACTATCGCTTTTAGATCAAGCCTCCCTACGTTTCTGTGACCACTTCCTTAAACCTTTCTACGAATACGGTGGTAAGAGTGGCTCACTGCTTGTTCGAGTACTTTGACCGCACTCTGACTCCCATGCAATTCTATCTCTTCTCTCTCCCGGGAAGGGTTCAGTTCATTCTAACTCAGACATTCTACAATCCTTTCATGATTATTATACGCAACTCTACAATATCTCCTCTTCTTCAACTTCCCCTTCAGATCCTTTAGCTGATTATAGCTATAAGAACTCCTTGCGTTCAGTACCTCCCTCTTTCGGTTCCGCTTTGGATTCCCCTTTTAAGATTGATGAATTGTCCTGTGTGATCCAACTTGCTAAAAATGGTAAAGCCCCGGGACCAGATGATTTTTCTGCTAGATTTTTTAAGATTCTTGCTCTCTCCATTTCTTTTAGACGCCTTTATCTCTGTTTTAATTTCTTGTCCATTTTCCCCTCAATCCCTGTCCACACATATCTCTTTAATTTTTAAATCTGGTAAGGACCGTGGGCTACCTGGTAGTTATTGCCCTATTTCCCTGCTAAATTGTGACATTAAATTATATTAAAAAATGATAGCACTTTTTCTACCACCCCATGTTATCTAATATCATTCACAATGACCAGGTTGGTTTTGTCAGTAGGCAAGAGGTGAGGGACAACACTTGCAAAACCATTACCCGTATGGGATTGGCGCAGAAGAAGATGATCCCAACTTGTCTCCTGTCGATATACACCGAAAAAGCTTTCAACAGGGTCAACTGATGGTTTTTGGAGTTTTTTTGGCGTCATTTGGGGCTTGGGTATTCTTTTGTCTCAAAAAGTTTGGCATTCGGCATGCATTCGTGTTAGCGGTAGGTTGTTGGCTCCTGTCTCTATCTCTAATGGTACCTGACAGGGGTGTCCATTATCCCCTCTGCTTTACATTATCACAATGGAACATTTAGCTGTAGCTCTCCGCTCTAATATCTCTATTTGTGAGATCTCCATTGCCCGCAGAGAATACAAATTATCCTTGTACCCCGATGATTTGCTGTTATATGTGACTCAACCTGCTACTTCTTTCCAAGCTATTCTTTGGGAATTCTCTTCCTTTAGTACTGTTAGCAACTTCAAGGTTAATATGGATAAATCGGAGGTTTTGAATATTTCTCTTTCAGATTCGGAAGCTCTCCTGCTTAGGTTGACCTTTCCATTTTCTTGGCAGGCTTGTTCCATTAAAGATCTCAGAATTTAGGCCAATTGTTCCACCTTAATTTTTCCCCTCTCTTAGTCAAAACCAAATCAGATCTCCCAGACCACTAACTTGGTTTGGTCGTATAAACACAATCAAAATGGATATCCTACTGAAGTTCTTATACTTTTTCCAAACTATTCCTATTAGGCTCCCCGTATTTATTTTTCCCAGCTTCGTAATATGTTCCACTCATTCACTTAGTCCTCTAGCAAACCTTGGCTTAGTTATCGCCTTCTCACCAGGTGCAAAGAGACTGAGGGAGCGGGTCTACCCGATTTCCAACTATATTACAAGGCTGCAATAATGATGGTCTTTTAGATTGGTTTCATAACAGCGAACATAATCAATGGGTCGCTCTTGAGTTTCAAGCTTTGCCTCTTCTTCCTAAAGCAGCAATTTTGGTCCTTCTAGCCCTCTTAGGCTCACCCGCTGATTGGCCTCTTTTAGCCTACTCTGTCTTGTGTAGCTGGCATTACTCGCGTACCCCTCTATCCCTCTCAACGTTGCCTAGCCCTCTCACCCTGTTGCTGAATAATCCCTTGTTTCCACCTGGTCTCCATGCATCATGGTTTTTAGGTTGGGATAGACAGTTTGGCCACAATTTTGGCATGTTTTACAAAGTGGCTCTTTACTATCTTACTCGACGTTTCTATCCAAACACTCTTTGGGTGATAAGACTTGGTTGTCAGAATTTGACTCCGCCATAGGTCCTGCAGATTGGCAGATTATATTTTTGTTTACACATAAATTAGCTATGTCGTGTAAAGGGACATAACTTTAAGTTGCACTCCAGATGATATCTGACCCCTGTAAGACTCTATCGTATTTTCCCTTTCTTTTTCTGAGTCCTGTTGGAGGTGTCTATCTACATGTTTGGTGGGCCTGTCTTCAGGTTCATGAATTTTGGACACAGGTTTTAGCTTTATATAATAAATATGCAGTGAAGATTCAGAATACTCCTGAGCTTACGTTACTTACCCTTCTTTCCAGTTCCCTCCCGAAGGCCAAGCGCTCTGTTTTCTGCTTTTTTCTGTTTGCGGCCCACCACGCAATTGTGAGATGCTGGAAATCCACTCTTCCTCCATTGCTTTTTGACTGGCTTGATATTTTAGATGATGTTATGCATATGAAGGAATTAGTTGCTATTGATAATGATGATTTAGAGGGATTTAATAGTTCCAGGACAGCCTGGATCCTTTTTAAGAATTCTGTCAAGTTTCGGACCTCTTTTCTTAGCACTTAGAGAGTCCTTTGACTGTTAATTGTTTGGTGGTTTCATACCTTTACATTTATCTAAATTAATATGTGACTCTATGGGGTTGATTTACAAACCTTATAAACACACCACGAACGTGTATACACCTCTGCAGTGTGTTCCCTCCCAGCATGATCTATGGGTGGAATCTAAACACCTTTGTAATGTGTACACACCCAGCAGGTGTGTTGTGCAAAGCCCTGAATGAATTCCAAGGTGATGTTGGGTAAATTAGCTCTATGTTGTGTTGCTTGCGTTGATGAATGCAAGGAATGTAAATGCATGAGCTAACCATTTTTGACTAAACTGTGAAGCAGCATTACATATGCATCATGTGCATGATTTTTCAATATATGCCATTAGTGGAAATATGCTTTTAGAGACTTTTTGGTTGATAAATACGTTTTGCTGTGTGAAAATCACACACACCTGGTGTGTGTGTGTGTTTAGGTTAGTAAATCACCCCCTATGTGACTTTGTATTTTTTTGCATGGATGCTCCTTTGCTGCCTCTTCTCCTTCAGTTACCTGTTTTTATCTACACTTTACACTCTTTCTTTTGTCTATCATGTCGCTGTTCTAAAGTCCTTTTCTGCTTTACTTTCTCTTTGAAATTTCTAAGCCAGAAGACAGTAATGTGGTTTAATTGTGTCTTATGTTATCATACAGATTGATTTACCTATCCACATTGTCATTTTCTGAATTGCACTGCTTTCAGATGATGTCATTTTACTGGATGTTTGTTCCATGCTCGTCTCCTGAGAATTGTAACATTATGCCTGTTTTATGTTTGTTCTTTTAAACCTAAACCTAATAAATCTTAATTTCCACAAACAAATATACATTGTCCAAAGTTATACTCACCCAATCGTTGGAGCCGTCCAGCTGTGACAGTGCACCCTCCAGCCTCTCTCCTCCTCCATTGCAGTGATGGTATGTCCCTTGGCAGCCTCCCGTCTTATGCTCATGATGACTCACGGTCCATAGAACGCTGCAGCAGATGGGGATAGAGGCTCCAGGGACCAGTCTAACAGCAAGGATCAGGTGAGTATAACTTTGTTATTTTCCTCCCTAGAACAAAATAAGCACTTACCCTTGCAGAGCAGGGGTAGTCCCACAAGGGATAATAAAACATTTCTCTAGCATTCTTTTTTAAATGTATTTCAGCTGTAGATGTTCCATCAAACACTGCCAAGTGTATTTTTACAAATATGTATTTTGCTCAGAACTAAAAATGAAAAATTTTAATATTTGTGCTTTTTAGCCAGGTAAATATTAAATATTGCATATTATAATTTACATCCTATAGGCCGTGCTATTAAAACAATTCTTTTGCACTGTTGCTTAGTCATTTTAAAAATATGCTCTGAATAATCTGTCATTTGATCTGCTATTCAGAACACACACACAGCTGATTAAGTCAGGAACTTATACTGCTCTGTATGAACTTTAGACAAGGACAGAAAATGAGCAGCTAAGCACTTTGCTGCTTTGTAAATGTTATCTATATATATAAAAAATATCTTTAATAAATGCACATGTCATGTACCTTACAGCAGGGACGTGCGGTCAGGGGAGGCAGGGGAGGCAGAGCTTGACCTAGTATTATGGAGGAAAAAGCTGTCAGCTTCAAGTCTGAAGCTGACAGCTTTTTCTCCATTCAGAGCGGCTTGTAACAGGTTACATATCAGGGAAAGCCTCCCTGCTGCGTAACCTGTCATGGATGGAGCGCTGCCTGTTAATTACAGGCGGCGCTGCATCCAGCTTTTGACATCTTTTTAGGTTGCACAGCAGCAGGCTTCCCCACTGCTTGTGTAACCTAACATAGTGAGGCAAGAGCTGCAACAGCCTCTACAGGTATGTTAGAGGCTTGAGCTCTGTGGATGGTTTGGACCAATGGCAAAGCACCATTGGTCCAGGCTGTCCAATCAAAAAAATAAAACACTGAGGACATCGATCTCAATGCCACACCAGTGACGAGCAAGTGAGGAATAGGGAGACTCCTCCCTTCCTCCTCCCTCCTTCACACAAAGCATGGTGACCGAGTTTGGGGGGGCATCGACGGGCTGGAGGCAGGGCTTTAGCGCGCTGGGGGCAGGGTGGGGCATGCTGGGGGCAGGGGTGGGCAGGCAGGGTGAATGCCTCACTCAGCATGGAAGGTACTGCACGTCACTGACTTACAGAGCTTGAAGGGAGGAGGGCAGCCTCTCTTGCAACTCCAGTCCCAAGACCCATGGGTAGAGGAACAGGTATGTCAGTAGAACAGACAGACATAAGTGCCGGAAGACTTCACTGCTAGCAGAGGATGCAGAACTCTGTGGTGCACTTCTGGATGGCAGGAGATTTCAGGAAACACACATCAGGGAAGCAGAACAGGACAAGTCGTGGTAAAGCAAGCTGGGTCGGCAACGTGCAAGCAGCAGGGTACAAAATCAGCAGGCAGATTAGTGGTCAGAGGATAAGCCAGGGTCTTTGGATTGTGACTACATAAGACTGTCCTTTGCTTGAATTAGGATTGTGTCTATGGTCTTTGGGCTTGTGTTGCTGGGCAAATGCAGCATGCTTTTAATATCAGTTTGAGAGACTTTCAAGATCATTCAAAAACATTGACAGGTGCATTTCAAGCTGCATTTACAATCCCATAGGTTTATATAGGGAGAGAGGCAGTTCTGTCGCAAACGAAAGCTCATCAGCACAAATGACATTCTGCTTTTCACAGCCATGCCATAAATATATCTCTTAGACTGCATTGTGTCACAGCCAGTCAAAGTTAGACTCAAAACTGCAGAGAGATGTCAGCTAGATAATCCAAGATTTCAACTGATTGGTGACTTTTGAAGCAACAGACATATTAACTTACATTTGATGAGACGAAAATAGAAATAAACAGAAAATGCAATGGGAGAATGCATCTTTTTAGAAAAAAAAAAAAAAAAAAGCCCAGCAAAAGAGAAAGGTAAACTATAAAGAAGTCAACATGTAAAATCTCAAAGCAGTACACAAAGAGCTATCTACTTTTTATTTAATCTACCTTTTTCCTGAAGCACCTGCCTGCTTTACAGAATTGTCCCACCTACTTTTATAAGTAGAAGTGACTGCAATGGCGGATGGCATGGATTGGAAAGTGGTATTGGCTATTGGAAATACCACAAACACAAACTTTGGGGGTACATCTAGAAAAACCATCGAGCACTAAGTGCAATACTATATAAGATAAGAGATCATTCTGAGGATCAATTCCTATCCTCGCTAGTTGAATTTGAGTCAAAGTGCATAATGTGTTACTATAGCAGAAGTCAACAGCCTTTTTAATAGCTTACATAAAAGATTATACCATAAAGTGTAAGATTTTGTAATTGAAGAAGCAATATCGTTTAACCACCTTACATGACATTTTTTATGTGATTAATTAAGAAGCAAACATCTGTCATACACATCTGTTGGCATCTGCAACATTTAGGGCTTTATAAAATAACATAGCAAAAAGCAACAGTGTGCAGTATCACTTAACACAGATTATCTTTCACTCTTATGATCATGTAGTGAAACTCATTTCTGATTGGCTGTTATAGAATGTATGGCTCATCACACTTTATTATTAAATACGCCATATGGTTCTTTAAAATCATTTTCACATTTGGTTTAGACTTGTTTTACTTTGATTTTTTTTGGACAGGATTTTTTTAATGCAGCAGAAAATATTCATTCCTTTTTTAAATTAGTCCATTTCTGTATTCACTTTTATACAATTCAATAAACAAGCCATTTTCATTCTGTACATGTGTCAGTAGCCAAATAAGCTTTGTTTCTCCACTTTGTGTCCTGCTTTTAGTCTTGTTCCTTGGCTGGCTTCAGTACACGACTATTGTATAATTCTGCTTTAGTTTACACTTTGCCAAATTTACATAATGAAAGTTTATCCAATTACTAGTTCACATTTTATAATATCTAAAACTTAAAGTTAAAAATATGCTCTGTGGCAATAAAACAGTATGTTCTTCAATTTTCCTTTTTCTATTTATAATTTTTTTCTAAATGTCAAATTTATTATATATTGGTGTATAAAGAAAAAGAGTATTTCCTCTTTTGCAGACAAATTGGAGAAAACCTGTTAGGAGAATACCTGTAGAGTGTGGAGACCATTAGCCAGAACCTTCAGGCTAAGCACAGTTCTTAGAGAAGAGGAGGTTGAATAGTCCGATATCACTAGACAGGAATCAGTGTCGGGGGTCACAAGCCAATGTCAATGCAGGAGAAGAGTTTCGTAGTTGGGGGTCACAAGCCGGGGTCATTGCTGGAGAAGATTTTTGTAGTCAGGTCACAAGCCAAAGTCGATTCCAAGTAGTAATGAGATAGCACAAAGCAGCAGACTGGATTATGTGTGGAGCGCAATAATCTGGCAAGGTAACAGGGAGGACTTTAATTAGGAGGCCAAATACTCTGGCCACAAGATTAGGAGCAGGTGAGGCTCATTGAGAAGATTAGTATGCACGACTATAGTATGCAGAACTGTACCAGATTCAAGTCCAAAAGCAAAGTCCAAGGTGGCAAACCAGAAAAGTCATAGTCCAGTGCGTGGGAGACCCAGTTTCAAGGCCAGACAGCCTTAGTTCCTGACAAAACTCCTCTATACCTATTCACACAGCATACCAAAACTATTTTTTTATTTAAAAAAGTATTTATTACCTTTTAGATGTTGTGTCGCAGCAGTCAAGATGGCTGATTCTAGGTTTTACACAGCACCTTCACAGTGATCTATCCTAATAGTAAGACTTAGGACTGAAATTTGAGGATTGCCTTTCGCTCATTAAATTCATTAACATTTGGATGCAGAGGCTAGGAATGTGATCATTTAGCCCCCCTAGCACCCTAGCATTACAAAAAAAAGGAGAAGCATATAGAAATTGTAGCCCTTAAGAATCCTAAAGATCCTACCCCAAATTTAAACGGCAAGAAACATGTTTCATTTTTTTTTTAGCGCTTGCTTTGTAAATGGAAATATGTAACAAATATAAAATATGTGTTATTCCAATTTGGCTGCAAAAGTTGAAATACACTTTAAGGATTTTACAAAATAATTATTCACATAGTTATGATCTGCTTATCTTGAGTCTTGTTATGGCTGTGTAGTGAGAAGTAAAAGGTTTTACTGCAGAGACAGAGAAGTACTGTTCAAATTGGAAGAGCTAGTAAAACAGCTTATTTTGGCAAGCACTAGCCAGCAACATTGCAATGTTGCCCAACAGCAGATGAATCAGCTACAGCAGCGAAACTGCCCAGCAGATACAACAGCTGATTTAAACCCACCAGCCCTCCTTAGAGAGGCAAAAGCAAGTAAATCTGTCTCTTCAGCAACGGGCACTGTCAGAGAGCCAGATGGTGGTTCAAGAGCTGATGCTGATTTGCAGCTGGTGCAGAGCACATTACAGATATTGTTCCTGGAGGGTGATGTTGAAACCTACCCTAGCATCTTTGAGAGAGTCCCTCAATGTGAGAAGCTACTATTGGAGCAGTAGGATAATATTCTAGCACCTAACAGGGAAGCCCCAAAAGGCCTACTTTACCTCCCTACCTCAGGATGCCAAAATGATTGTGAAATCACCCTTGCCTATAATTAAGGTCTCCTTTGAAAGCATTGGTATGGATCTGGTTGGGCTACTACTGAAGTATGCCAGGGGGCACGAGGACACATTGATAGTCCTTTACTATGCCATCCAGTGTAAAGAAGCAATCCCTCTCAGAAACACATTCTCTAAGGTTTTAGTGAAAGAGCTGTTCTACATGTTTTCCGTACTGGTATTCCTAGGAAATTTTGACAGATCAAGAAACTGCTTTCAAGTCAAAGGTAACCAAAGAGTTGATGAGTTGTTAAAAATTGAAAACCATTCAATAGGACCCTGAAAGCTATGCCATTAATAGGTGGATAAGGATGGAAAAGACTGCAACTTCATATTACTATACTTACAATTTTCAAGAAAAATTAAGAATTATCAGAATTACCTAGCGAATGTAATTTACCATGACATTATGAATGAACCTCGATACAAAGTAAAGTTAAGACCTTATTGTGTATGTGAAGTTTGGAGAAAAACTATTTCAGAAGAGGTACAGGAATTGTTAGCCCAAAGGTGAATTTAACAGTAAGTAGTAAAGTCCCAAAATACTCATCCCTAAACTAGATGGCAGCCTGAGGTTCTGCAATGACTACAAGAATGTAAATATATATCCTAATGCTTATCCCATGCCCTGGGTGAGTTTATAGAAGGGTTACATAGTTACATAGTATTTGAGGTTGAATAAAGACATTAGTCCATCAAGTCCAACCTATTAGGATCTCATTCTAGGAGTAAGTTGGGGTTGGGGTTGGGTCCTGCCAGGTACATTACCACTGTCTACCATACTAAAGGGTATTGGTAGGTTCCTTTAAGAGACAGGGCCAAAGAAAAGACAGTTTGTGCAACAACAGATGGGCTATACCCGTATGTGGTCCTCCCTTTTGACTTACATGGGGCCCCGTCCTCATTCCAAAGAATGATGAACCACATTCTTAAGTCCCACAAACCATATGCCTAAGCATATCTAGATGATGTCCTCATTTCAGTCTTGACTGGAATTTCCACCTACAGAAGGGTGAGGCAGTTTTAGATTCCATTTGTAAGGCTGGGCTAACAAATCCATAAAATGCACAATAGGGTTGAAGAAAGCCCAGCATTTAGGCTATAACACTGGGTGGACAGGTGGTGGTGGTGTGTGTGGGGTTCAGAAAGCCTTGAATGAACATGACTGAAGCAATTAAAATCTGTCCCCAGCCAGTATAAAAAAACAGGTTAAAGCTTTTCTAGGCATTTAGGGATACTACCTGAGGTTTGTGTCTAACCTTTCTGTTACAGCAGATCCACTTACTAATCTCACCAAAGGGAAAAAGTCCACCATGGTGAAATGGAAGAAGCTGAGAGAGCTAAAAGCAGCATTTTGTAAGTCATCAGTGTTAACCACCCCCAAACATAGTCTAGGATTTCTTATACAAACAGATGCTTCTGATGTTGGCATGGGAGCAGTTTTATCCAAAGAAATGAAAGGGGAAGAACATCCAGTAGTATACCTCAGCCTGAAACTAATGTCTGCAAAGAGGAACTTTTCAATAGTTGAAAGACAGTGTCTGGCCATAAAGTGGGCACTAGACTCAGAGGTAATATCTTTTGGGCAGACAGTTCTGATTGATTACAGACAATTCTCCACTACAGGGGATAGCTCACAACAAAGCAAGGGTCACAAGATGGTTTCTGGCTCTGTAAGACTTTATATTTTATGTAGCAAACAGGCCAGGGATCCAGAAAGGGAATGCTGATAGATTGTCATGTGCCCACAGTATATTGGCAAAATGTGCTCTAAGGTCTAAGCAAAGTGGGAGTATATGTGAGGCAGGATTGTAAATGGTATCACCAAGGTTTCTCACCCACGCATAGTAAAGGCTTCCAGGGTTTGTGACTGATGTGGTAAAAAACAGACTACGTTTCACTCAGAATCCTAATACGTCCTGCTCTCGGTCCTGGAGCCTGAAGGTTTTGTAGAGCATTGGATGGGACAAAGCCTTCACTCATAGGTCCACATCTTACCTGGTAGCCAGACCTTGTGATTAGTCTCACCTGTGCAAAGACATTTATATATGTGAGTTGACTAATGCTCAGAGCTCTTTTGCACTCTCTGCCGTGTGAGTCTGCTGCTGTGTCAAAAGGCTGACTGCTCAGGATCTGACCTGAGTTTAGTTAGTGGCTTAAAAGAGTGCATGTTTTGTTTTATGCTATGTTTTATGCAAAGCCCTCCTCCATTGAAGCTATGTTTGTTTACTGCCTTCCTGAATAAAAGTGTGGGACAAACCTGCCTAAGGTGTTCCTGTCTCGTGCATGGATTGCTGCTGCCTAAATCATTTGAGTCTGCCCTCTTTGCTATATAGTCTCTGGCAAGGGTCTCTGGATCACAATTTTTATTGGCAGGTTAGTAATAATGGAATAGATCTATTTCATCTATTAGTTTATCATGTTGCTAAGAATTCAGCTATAAAAGAAATAGATACCATTATTCGTAAAGCCAGCTTTTTGTCCAAAATATGATACATCCATTTATTAAATGAGGGTTTGCTTTCAAAATTTCCATCATCTTCATATCAGTGGAAAGCATTTCATATCTCTAAAAGCCTTTTGTTGTTTCAGATAATTGTATTTGCTCTTCAAAAGTGTAGCATCAATCACAAAGTACACTTTGTTTTTACAGTCTTTGCAGTAACAGCTATGCCAAATTGTCTGTAGAATGTGAGGGAAAATGGCACCAAAATTATTAGTTATTCTAGTTTCATTCTATCTATTATAGTTTCATTGAAAAGAAAAATTGTATGCACGTGTGTCAGCATGCAGGGTTTCCTTTGGAAAATGTCTGTTAACCCATTGCATTACTCTTCAGACAAACTAACGCTCTTGGATCTGAAAACTACTAACTTTGTAGTCTGTGACTTATAACTGTTGACAAAAGAATATTCATGCAGAACCAATACACAAGTATAACAATACTACCACCAACACACATTTCCTTTACAAATTTGCATCTATTTCGCAGATGTAATTACCACCTAACCTCAGCTAAAAACAAAATAAAAGGTTACAAAAGCAAGCCTTAAAGCTAAACATTCTCATTGAGTTGAGAAGGTTAGAACTTCTGTAAGGTTTGAACTGTTGTCTGTAAGCAAACTAGGGGATTTACTCATATTCTCTACTTGTAGCAATTGTGACCAACTAAGAAAATGATAAAAGGGGGCGTGGCTTGGCAATGGCCGTGTGAGCTGTGTTTCCAGTGAGCTCCTAGAAAAAAAAGGTATGGGGACCCATCCGATCCGCCGTCTGGAAGGGAGCCAGGGGAACCGGGCCGATCGCTCGCCAGATGCCTCCCCAGCATGGCTGGACACACCAGGGAAGCCCAGGGCGCAGCAGCGGCGGTGATCACAAGGCCGCGATGACGTCAGCGGCCCTGCAGAGACGGAGCCCCGGGACCCGACCGGAGACCAGACTCCCATGACGCGTCCAGGAGGTAAGGAGCTCCAGATGGCTCTCCCCCCCGGCCACACTAATCAGATGTAGACGCACTTTCTACGAATTTGGGGAGAAATGTGGGAAGCTTTTGGCTCGAGCGTTACGAACTCAATGAGAACGATCCTTTATTCCTGAGATTCTGACTTGCAATAGTGTAAAAGTCTCCCAAACCAGGGACATAGCAGAGGCGTTTCGGCTCTACTACAAATCTCTCTATAACATTAGGAGTGAATCAGGGGCCCAGGGGGCTAGGCCTTCTACAGAGGCCGTTCACGAGTACCTTCTGGGCTCGGGCATGTCTCGACTCCCGAGCGATGCTATTCTGGCCCTGGATTCCCCCATCACATCTGAGGAACTGGCCCTAGCTATCTCACAGACCGCCACGGGGAAGGCGCCCGGTCCGGACGGCTTCACCCTGGCCTACTATAAAAAATACCAGGACCTTCTCTCCCCCTACTTCGTTGGGGCTTTTAATGCAGTGGGCTCGGGAGGAAAATTCCCACTAGACACCCTCAGAGCACATATTACGGTGATACCCAAGGAAGGTAAAGACCCCCTAGCGTGCCCAAGTTACCGACCCATATCTCTCTTAAACGTGGATCTCAAGTTATTCACCAAGATTCTGGCATCAAGATTAGCCCCCCTGATGCCTGCAGTGATACACCCCGACCAATCAGGCTTTGTCCCCACAAGAGAGGCCAGAGACAACACTACGAGAGTCCTGGCCTCTCTCCATACCGCTCACTCCAAGTCCTTACCACTCATGCTACTGTCCACAGATGCCGAAAAGGCCTTCGACAGGGTCAATTGGAGATACATGGATTCGGTTATGCAATATCTTGGGCTTGGCAACCGCATGCTGGTATGGATCAGAGGGATATATTCCCACCCTACCGCACAGGTCAAAATTAATGGCTCCCTGTCCCAACCCCTAGAAATCAATAATGGCACGAGACAGGGCTGCCCTCTATCCCCACTGTTGTTTATCCTGACTTTAGAGCCCTTTCTCTGTAGAATACGAGCTCATACTGACATCATGGGCATCCCTACCGGGCCATCCACCACCCAAAAGGTAGCCGCCTTTGCTGATGATCTGATTTTTCCTGTCTAATCCTGTCATCTCTACCCAATCTAGTGGAGGAATTTAGCCTATACGGGAAACTTTCCAATTTCCTCATTAATTACTCCAAATCGGCAGCACTCAATGTTTCTATCCCCCCGTCACTGGCTAATGGTCTCCGCGAATCCTTTGCCTTCAGGTGGACCACCTCAGCGATCACGTACTTAGGCACCAAAATACCAAAGGACCTATCTGAGACGTTTCATCTAAACTTCCCACCGCTACTCCTCAAGTTGAGACAGGATCTACTCCATTGGACCACCGGCCACTTCTCCTGGTTTGGTAGGTGCACTATTATTAAGATGAACATCATGCCCCGAATTCTATATCTCTTTCAGGCTTTGCCGATCCAGATCCCCCTCTGGTACTTAAAATCGATAAACAGACTGTTCTCACAATTTCTCTGGGCCCACAAACCCCCGAGGTTGAAATTCGCCCTCCTACGCCTCTCAAAGGCAAACGGCGGTATTGGTCTGCCTGATGCCTCGCTCTACTAC
The DNA here is from genome assembly GCF_000935625.1 of Nanorana parkeri. Classification (NCBI taxonomy): domain Eukaryota; kingdom Metazoa; phylum Chordata; class Amphibia; order Anura; family Dicroglossidae; genus Nanorana; species Nanorana parkeri. The sequence goes on from NW_017306832.1 coordinate 549,800, forward strand.
ACTGCCTGCCATCTTGCTAGGGCAGTGGACTGGTGCCAGGATACCAGCCCCAAGCCCTGGCTGCAAGTAGAACAGGCGGCCCTGGCTATCCCTCTACATTGCCTCCCTTGGTGTAGTTCACCCGTACCAGCGGAAATCAGATCTCATCCGAAAGTAGGAGCCACCTGGAAGATATGTAGAAAAGTCTTTGACACCCTACATATCTCACTGCATCCTTCCCCTCTCTTCCCGATACTGGGGAATCCAAGCTTCAGCCCAGGACTGGAAGACGGGATCTTTAAATCACTTACATTGTCTAACTGTTTCAGAGCTAAACACTTTATATGTAATGACTCATGGCCAACTAGAACACTCTTAATGTCGGATCCCAAAACAGCCATACTTGGCTTCTGGAGGAACATTCAGCTCTCTCACTTCCTTCACACATTACCCCCTGCCACTGAATTCTCCCGACCGCTCACTGCCTTTGAAGCGGAATGTGACAACATAGAACACCTGCGCCACGCGGTCTCCTACATGTATTCTTTACTGAATACCCCAGTAGCAGGGAACACCCCCAAATATCTTGGGCTCGGCAACCGCATGCTGGCATGGATCAGAGGGATATATTCCCACCCTACCGCACAGGTCAAAATTAATGGCTCCCTGTCCCAACCCCTAGAAATCAATAATGGCACGAGACAGGGCTGCCCTCTATCCCCACTGTTGTTTATCCTGACTTTAGAGCCCTTTCTCTGTAGAATACGAGCTCATACTGACATCATGGGCATCCCTACCGGGCCATCCACCACCCAAAAGGTAGCCGCCTTTGCTGACGATCTGATTTTTCCTGTCTAATCCTGTCATCTCTACCCAATCTAGTGGAGGAATTTAGCCTATACGGGAAACTTTCCAATTTCCTCATTAATTACTCCAAATCGGCAGCACTCAATGTTTCTATCCCCCCGTCACTGGCTAATGGTCTCCGCGAATCCTTTGCCTTCAAGTGGACCACCTCAGCAATCACGTACTTGGGCACCAAAATACCAAAGGACCTATCTGAGACGTTTCATCTAAACTTCCCACCGCTACTCCTCAAGGTGCGACGGGACCTACTCCATTGGACCACCGGCCACTTCTCCTGGTTTGGTAGGTGCAATATTATTAAGATGAACATCATGCCCCGAATCCTATATCTCTTTCAGGCTTTGCCGATCCAGATCCCCCTCTGGTATTTAAAATCAATTAACAGACTGTTCTCACAATTTCTCTGGGCCCACAAACCCCCGAGGTTGAAATTCGCCCTCCTACGCCTCTCAAAGGCAAACGGCGGTATTGGTCTGCCTGATGCCTCGCTCTACTACACTGCCTGCCACCTTGCTAGGGCAGTGGACTGGTGTCAGGATACCAGCCCCAAGCCCTGGCTGCAAGTAGAACAGGCGGCCCTGGCTATCCCTCTACATTGCCTCCCTTGGTGTAGTTCACCCGTATCAGCGGAAATCAGATCTCATCCGACAGTAGGAGCCACCTGGAAGATATGTAGAAAAGTCTTTGACACCCTACATATCTCACTGCATCCTTCCCCTCTCTTCCCGATACTGGGGAATCCAAGCTTCAGCCCAGGACTGGAAGACGGGATCTTTAAATCACTTACATTGTCTAACTGTTTCAGAGCTAAACACTTTATATGTAATGACTCATGGCCAACTAGAACACTCTTAATGTCGGATCCCAAAACAGCCATACTTGGCTTCTGGAGGAACATTCAGCTCTCTCACTTCCTTCACACATTACCCCCTGCCACTGAATTCTCCCGACCGCTCACTGCCTTTGAAGCGGAATGTGACAACATAGAACACCTGCGCCACGCGGTCTCCTACATGTATTTTTTACTGAATACCCCAGTAGCAGGGAACACCCCCATCTATATCCAAAAATGGGAGCGGGATCTGGGGATCAGTTTCACACCTGCCCAAATAACGAGAATCCACTACTTCACCTTTAAATCATCCATTCACATAAAAATCCAGGAATCTGGATTTAAGCTGCTTACTAGGTGGTACCCCCCAGCTCCTCCATTCGATGTATCCCTCTGTACCCAACAGTTGCTGGCGCTGTCAGGAAGCTCCGGGAGATTTGCTCCATATCTTCTGGACATGCCCCAGAGTGGCCCCGTTTTGGTCTTCAGTTAAGTCTCTACTAAGCAAATTTACCGATAGGGACATCCCTCAGGATCCAGCCTTTTTTCTCCTTCATCACAACTCCTTCCCCAGGAAAAGCTATAAGACGTCTATTCTCCCACACCTCCTGAATGCAGCACGGAGTTGTATCCCAGCTCTGTGGAAATCATCCCGGACACCCACAGTGTCCATGTGGCTTCATAAAGTTGGAGAGGTGGAGAGAATGGAAGACCTGGTCTGGTCTGGAAGAGGCCAACAAGCTAAGCATTGCAAGACGTGGTTCTATTGGAACGCTTTTACGCAGACATCCGAATTTCATGCCCTGTTGCAAGGCCCACCCTAGAGGTAGGATGCGGCCAAGTTCGTGGCGGCAGCTGCCCGGGGACTGGCGACTGGCCCTGTGGTCCACTAACCTCATCTCCCACCCTCCTTCTCTCCATACCTCTTTACCGCCCCTCTTTCCTACCTGCTCTGCCCCCCTCTTCCCCTTCTGCCAATGCTGGCTACAACTACCCCTCCTAGCTAGAATCTGGCACCCTCCATCCCCCCTTCCTTTTTGGTAATATTTCTGTGGCCTGTTTAGATAACCGACAGTGGAAGATGGTGGAGCCGATGCTGGCGCTAGGCCCCCTAGTTTCACCCGGGCCCACGCCGATACGCGGCACCTTCCTCTAATCTCAGATGCACCTTATACTACCTAATGTTTCTATACGATACCCATATACTTCTAAGTAGGTGCGACCATTCCATATGTGTATCTTCCACTGGAACTTGAAATGTTTACATGACTGATGACTACCATATAAGCTGCTTACGATGATAACATTATACCCACAGAATATGTTTGTGTCATGCTGTTTATTACCTGTAATACCTGTTCTTTTACTTGTTGGAAAAAGATGAAAAATCTTGAAATAAAGAATTTATTAAAAAAAAGAAAAAGAAAAGAAAAGAAACTAACATTTTAAAGCTATGACTAGAGATCAGGTTTTGTTTCGCTACTACTATGGGTTCACAAAGTTTTAAATTCACAGACTTTAGGCCAAAATGTTCAATTTCCCCACCAGAAATAAGGAGCAACTTATAATGCAATGTACACCCTTTTTCGCTGGTCAGTTGATTCATTAGAGCCAATAATTTGAAGGAATGGATAACCCATCCCCCTTTCTATAAAAGGGGGCTGTTCACAGCAGATATATTGTCGGTGTGTGGTGAAGCAGTTAGGGAGAGCTGACACATCTGCATAGGGAGAAATACTGTTTTTACTATTTCTATTTATTTTTATTCATTTTGGCATTGGTACATGCCCTCATGGCAAAGCTTTTCATGCCTCATGTTTGATAATGCTGATGACTATTACTGATACTGATACTAAATACTGGTAGTTACTGATAATGAATCAGGAATTTCAGTGTGTGCTCCTCGTATACTTACACAGCCACTAGCATTTAGGACAATATACGGTCCCTGACAAACACTATTGAAATATGTAGAGCTCATGAACAACAAATCACTGTGAGGTTACTTATTTACATAGTTAGTCAGGTGGTAAAAAAGTCCATTGAGTTCAACCTATAGGGAAAAAAAAAGAAAACACTGCATAAACAGAACACTTTGGGGTCTATTCACAAAGCTGCCGAAGGATCTGGCCGTAGCTACGGCCGATCCTTCGGCTGGCTTCAGCTCCAGGACCCCTTCGGTTCAGGAGAACCGAGGGGGTGCTGTACGGGCTATTCACAATAGCCCGTACAGCTCCCGATCACTGCCGAGCAGCTCAGTCGAGCGCTGAGCACACAGTTGATTCAGGGGAAGGCAAAAACCCTATAAAGCATGGTTCAATTTGCACCAATAAGGGAAAAATATTCCTTGCTGATCCCCTAATGCAATCGAATATTCCATAGATCAACAATCTCTTATATTCTGCCCAATTAGATAATTCTGCTCAATTAATTTACTCAAACAATTAACTGAGATAGCTAGAAATAGTTCCTGAGCTAGCCTCTTCCACATTTTCCAGCTCTTACTGTGAAGAAGCCTTTTCATATGTGAAGGTTAAACCTCTTTTCCTTCAGACCCAAAGAGTGCCCCCTTGTCTTCTGCAGTAACCTTAAAGTGAATAACCTAACACCAAGTTCACTACTGTATATGTACCATTTATGTATTTAAATATGATTATCATATCCCTCTCGTAACTGAGCTCCTCCATGCTTTTTATCAGTTTAGCTGTCTTTCTCTGCACTCTCACCAGCTGCACATCAGGCTTTTTGTAGACTGGAAGCCAAAACTGAACGGCATATTCTAATATACTAATGCTTTGTAAGACAGACTCAAATGTGACTATCACCACAGTGCTCACAAATATAGCTCACCAGGCACTTCAGCCCCAAACAGATACAAGATCAGAATGCGCTTTACGATCTCTAATAATCCAACTACAGGTACCGAACTTGTTAAATTAGCGTATCTTCTACACAGTGTAGACTTCCACTTCTCCTGATAGATTCCCCGATCAAATACACTAACCAGTGATCTCTTTCCCATGAGTATTCCAGACAAGTCCACGCTTTAGTAGTATTATAAGGAGATTTGGAGTGAGATATGCTGATGTCAGTACTGTGCTACCCACCACAGACAATACTGGTGGCTAGTCCTTAGTTCTTTGGTCTCGGTCTGCTTTTTTACGGGCACAACTTCCAGTGTTTAGTTGACTCTGTTGGTGAAACTGCCACAGGTATAAAGTTCTGCAGGCAGCAACCTTCAACACCTTGTTTTTGTGGCCAAATGTCAGGCCGTCTGACAGACCTAACTCCAACACATCCAACCCATACATTCATATTGGACAGTCTTTGGAATGGGAATCCTAATTAGCTAACAGAAATATGCAGGCAAGTAAACTTGTGGTGATAGAAATATAGGGGCTGCCATTTATTTTCTCTGAAAATACCAGTTGCTTGACTGTTAGTCTAATCCATTGGCTTCTATACATTGTGAGTCATTGACCTGAAATAAGTATGCACATCAAGTTGAATAACCTTATCTGCATATATGTTCTGAATCAGTGACTGAGAAAATACTGAAGGCATTACTCTGCATGACAATCAAGCAACTTGTAAGTTCAGAAGGAGAGGTCAGCAGTAGCAGCCTTCACGTCTTCCTAATGACACATTTCTGCTAAATGTATTTTAACAGAAATGAGTCATGACAGCTGTAGAAGGAATTGAGACATTAAGAATTAAGCTGTACGAAGAGAATTAACAAAGACTGCCACTGCTGATATGAAAATGCCAGCTACCTGGCTATAAGAATGAAGTCAGAGATCCTGGTCTGATTACATGTTTCCTCTTCACATACTGCATGTTTGATTGTTGCTGTTTTCACTGGTTGCTTGCAGCACAGAAAACCATTTGGCATATAATACAGTTAAAGCGGACCTTTACCCATATCTTTAAAATAACAATAAACACACCTTTAGAAATGTTTAGTAATGACAATCTGCAAACACATACTTCTAGATAAATTGCCGGCTTTGTATTCATTGCATTCCTTATTTCTCTTTTCTCCCCCGTCTTCTCACAGTGGCCATGTTAACTAAGGGCAGATTACTAGCTCTCCATTTTATTCCTGGAACTCTGACACATGTGACTAGCCATGCAACTAGGACATGTCACCATGCACATCATCTCAGGGGAGTAAAATGCCTTTCACTGAGATCTTATGATATTACAGATGAGATTTCCCAGCAATGCTCTGCTGATGTAACCTCCCCAAAATGCAATGCTTTGGCACTTCCATCATTTGTGCCGGAAGTGGACCAGGAAGTAGATGAACTCGATTTGTAAGTAAATGAAAAACAAGTTTGCTTAACTAATGAATGTAAGATGATTTCATATCAGCATGCAGAGCTGCATGCTGCTGTTATTTTTTAGTAAAAATGGGTAAAGGTCCACTTTAAATTGCTCAGCTTTTCTACCAAGTACCAAATGTAGCACACGGAGCCTAGGAAATGTTTATCAAATCAAAGAGTGGTATTGTTCTGAGCTTTAATTCTGTTATAGATTGTCAGTTTTATGCCAAGCAAGATAAAGTTGTCACCTTCCTGTACACCAATCTCTTCACCCCTACTGATTACTGCAGAAGATTCCAAGGTCATGCTTGGTATTATGTGCAGGCCACCCAAAGCAACAACAAATGCGCAAATGGTTGCAAAATGGCTCGAATGGCGATGATTGAGGGACATTATTTGTCTGCATGCCTCTTGAGCAAAATGGCGGAAGTTGCAGCACACTCGGATCAATTTGCTCATCCCCATATTTTACTTCTGCTTTCTACAGGCTCAGGTATCTGAAGACTTCTGAGAAGTGTCACAATGTTACATTCGCTTCTCTGGAGTATAAATAGCTTTACAATTTCACTGGACTGTAAAGACAAGAAAAGGTCAAGTTTGTAAGGAAACCAATCAAACTAAATCAGTGACCTGTAACATTTCCGAGGTGGATGAGTTTGACATACAGCTCGTTTATACACTGTATTAATCATTTGGTGGTCTGGCTTCACTGAAATATAGCAAGTAAAACCAATAATTCACTTAAAGGAAAACTCTACTTGATACCATTATTTTGCAAACTTAATTGCTACCTAAGCCATTTTGTAATTTGTTATTATATCGAAAAATACCTTTATATTTTAACCTGCATCCAGCTGTAATTTACTTTAAAGCAACCATTGTAACAGTTGTTTGTAGACCGGGCTTCCCAGAATTCACATTCCCACTCTTACATAATTTGTTCCTTTCTTGTACACAATTCTGCACAGAGCTTGAGGTTGAATAACAAGCATATCCAGCAATGACCTTCACTTGGAGGTTTATTGATGGTGAGATATTAAACAAGACTTCTATAAATCTAAAGCAATTCTGTAGTCGCTAGAGTTTGCTTGGATTTCTGGATCGCTTGAGAGCATGGCTATATGAATGCATAGCGAACGCAGTCCCTGATCATATCTAGCAAATCATGAATTGATGTGTAATGCATACAGGTTTAGTCCCAGATGTCAGTATGCATTGAGCATTTGAATAAAATATTTTCTGCACGCCAGCATTCTCCTGACCAAGTATATGAAGGCGTAATGTACGTAAGGCAGAGTTTGACATGTAGGTTGGCGGAGTTTGAGGAGCAGGAGCGAAATAGGCTGTCAGTCCTGAATGGTGATTTCTCAACCCACTGCATATTGCTTTTATGTTGTGTTATATGCGATCTACAATCATTTTATGTAAGTTGTTTTTAATAAAATGTAGTTTTTAGCATCTCGGTGTGCACTAAGCTCTGTACTATTTTTGTTTTGTGGACAACGGAATGAGGAGCGCTGTGAGGCTGAGGAGCCTAGGACTGCCAATCTGAATGAGGGTGCTATCCCGCCAGTGTTGAAGGGGATTGGTGTGTCTGTTAGGTTGCTCCATAAGGCTGAGAAGCATTCGGTGAGGGTGTACACCTGGGGGAAGAACTTGTCCTGATGGTGAAGGTGCAGAACTGATTTCACTTTAGTTATTGGGAAAGACTGACACATTGTTAAAATATATATGAACTATTGGGATTATCGATACACTGCTGCAACGTACATGACATATTTGGAAACTAACACATTATTTATATGCACATGAAGTTCTGGTACACTGACACATTGTACTTGCACTTTTTATACTTTTGTTTGGACACAAGTTAATATTGTTTATCATTTTTGTATATTAGATTTATTTGATCACTATGTACTATGAATTTGAAGAATTTGACAAGCATCATGACTGCACACTATGGTAAGATGTTACAAGGAAAACCGCAGGTACAAATGATTGATACACTATGCTATCAAAGGAAAAAAGTCAGGTATGTACGGGTATTCATTCCTGGAATCTACATTCTATGCAGAAATGTATGGAATTGTGTACACATGCTTGCCATGGCCCCAGCATATCTATCTGCTCATGTGAACTTTAATACCACCAGCAAAGCAATCATTATTGGTTTTTTTCACATCAGGTATTTTCATGTTTGCTTTTAAAGAAGACCTTTACCCCCTTTTACTAAAAATGACATCAGCATGCAGTTCTGCATGCTGATTTAAAACAATCTTACATTCATTAGTTAAACTTGTTTTTCATTTACTTACAAATAGTAGAGTTGATCTACTTCCTAGTCCACTTCTGGCACAAATGATGTAATCGTGACCAAAAGTTGCATCCTGGGAACGTTACATCCTATAAGATAAGCTTCTGATTGAGACTACAAGTGACCTTTTAAACACACATTACACATGTACGGTTCACAGAAAACCCACTCTGAGAAATTCTATGCAGCCATTGCTGGTGAGTGCATGTAGACAGAATGTGGCTGCAATGAGGCTGCTGGAGATCAGCAGCATCAAGATGCAACAAACCGTGAAGGAGGGTGAAAATACGTATTTTATTTTAAAACATACGCCAATTATTTATGATATACAGTACAATAGCAAACTCAATTTAATTTAGATAGGGTTTAAATCTAATTATTGTCTGTGATAGCAGGACTTTCATGGTAAAGGCACATCATAAGATAAGAGGATGTGTGGGGTCTGTTTAAAAGAGTATCAAACTAGAAGCAGTAATGAACTTCATTCAGTTTCATATCATTTAATAATGGATGAGAAATAAGTTTTAATCCTTATATATCTTTATAAAAGGGACACTATAATATAAATTTGTGTTTTTAAGTTGATGTTTTATATCTGTTGTTTTTCCATTTCTATTAAATTGTATTTTTAAAATACACATTTAATACAGAGTGTACTCATCACACTAGGTTCCCAGATTCAAAGAGACAGAATCTGTTAATCTGTTATAGTGGAACCTAGCCTTCAACTCACCATAACAAAAACAGGACAGAGAGATGCTGAATGATTCAGACACAATTTGAAGGATATGTATATTGGTTATGTACATATTTTTATGTCTTTATGTATTATGGTCAGGACTACAAAATACATTTTAAATTTTTTTTTTTTTTTTTAAGTCAAACAATTTTTTCTGGACCTAGCTAGCAAATTGTACATTGATGTTCAGTGTAGTCCTAGTTGGCTATTCATGTTGACCATCAAAACAATGCTGCTTTTGTACCTCCTGTTCTAAAAAGGAACACTAAGGTCTGCGCTTCAACATTTTACCTAAAAATGGAACATGAAAAACATTATAATGTGCCCAGCTTGCTAAGTAATAAACTATTCATGCTCCATGCAAAAGAGCATGAGAGAGCTGTAGTGTATTAGTGCACTAGGTACTAATTGCACATGGTACCCAAGAATAGAGCGCCACAACTTTATGAAGCTTCCACTATCAGAGGAGCATGTTACATAGATTACAGAGATTTTTAAACTAGCTGGGAATGTCTGGGTGACCTGGCTGATCCTTACTTCATCCTAATAAGAGGATAGGAAGTACTGAATTATAGGTACATGGGTCACATAAGTATGTCACACAAAGAACAGTGACAGGTCACCACAGAGGACAGGTGGATGCCCCCCTCCATTTTCCAGAACTGTTACAAATTTGCATACGATTTGAGTGTTTGCCCACACATTCAATGCCCTTAGTCAGTGTTGCAATGAAAAACACACACATTTTATTATAGACTACTAACACAGTGGTACACAATTCAGCAATTAGCATTAAGCCTAGTGCACAAATCAAGGTATAAAGTATTTGGCACTATTGTTACATCATTATCTATGGGAGCAGCCATGTCTAAATCAAACATCCACATTCTGGTCATGGAAATAATTCTGGAAGTTTTTGATTCTTTTTATTCCTGAGAAAGACAATTGTGAGAATACAATAACTGACGAGTTAAAAACACTTTTGGCAGTAACAGTAAACAGTACAATAATAGTCAAGTAAACAAGCAAACAAAGGTTACTTTAGAAAGAGAATGTTTATCCTGAAGTCTGTGAGTAAATATCTGTATACTTTCCAAAATACTTAAAAGCTGTTAAACCCTTGGCTTTTTTTGTTTTTGTTTAATGGAGCACAAGAGACATTTACTTAATGTGTTTATTTGCTTTGGTTTTAAACTGCCCCATTTCATTTATTTTTGCAAGTTCAATGCTGCGGTCCTAGGAGGAGAAGGGGAAGAAGGAGTTAATTGGGGCTGATTAGAGTTAAATAAGGGCTCAGGGGCAAATGTTATGCAAAAAAACTTTGTTTTCTTTAACCTGTCAGGTTTTTTAAAGCTAAAGTACACCTTTAAAAGCAAAAAAGATAAATGCACAGGTATTCATAGAAAAAATAAAAAATGTGCATTTATTAATTTTTTGCTTTGGAGCCTATAAATCATTGCAATTTTGATCAGTGGATTATGGGTGCAATGCTCAGGTTTCTGTAGACCATTCCTCTTGTCCCTGTCTGTACAGTGGTATGAGCATTCAGTAACAGGGACAGAAGGAATTATCAATGGACTTGCAGTGATGTATTATTTGGACGACTTCAAGCCCTTGTAGTTTCTCCATTCACTGATCCTGTCATGGATAATGTGGCTGTGCCCAATGTGGGGGAGTTGCAGCGGGGCCTTATGAAGTTTTTGTAAACACTTATCGAATGTCATAAAGGTAGTAAAATACTTTGTATGCTGGTAAATTTGAGGGTGGGGATTAGAGGTTTTTATCTTTTTTTCATCCTTTATAGCCCGTCTCTATTCACATACGCGTGGGGTTTCAAATGAGGCATCAATATTTTTTCATATCATCAAATATTTTAGTGTACAAAAATTTTAAACTATTTTCGAAATTCAATTCAGGTGGAACAACCACCATAACATATGTATATGTACAAACAGTTCCAAAAGATCCTTACTTAACATTAATGTTGCCTCTTCATATACTTTAAAGCTGTAGATTAGATACCTACATCAGTCTATACCACTTGTGTAGCAATCATGTTACCATATATTATTATTTGTAACTATATAATATTCAGACAAAAGCTATCTCAGGGCTCGTATAGTAAGATATTTTCCTACGCGTTTCGCTTAAACAAGCTTCGTCAGGGGATCTGATCGGCAACCATCTCATTAAGACCTGGAGGTTCACATGCCTTCATTTCAACAATCCAACGTGATGCAGAAGAATACTAAATAGTATTCCATATTTCTGATGGACTGCAAAGAACACTGACTTTTTTCTCCCCCCTACCTTTCTCATTTAAGATATCAATACACAAGATTTTTAGAAAAATCCACAGCTATTTTTTGCACTTATGGAACAGATATAACAAAATGGTCTTGAAGGTATATTTAACAAACCAGGAGGGAGCAAATTAAGGTAATTGGTATGGTTTACATACACTTTAACTATTAACGCCTTCGTGACGGGAGACGTACACTGTACGTCCCATCACGAAGTGCTCAAATGACTAGCCACGTATACTGTATGTGACCAGTTATTTGCTGCTCAACAATGCTGGTAACCGCTGAGAATCAGTGGTTACCATTCATTAATTGATGCCTCAGTATAGAGGCATCCATTAATGAAAGAGTTTACCTTTTTCAGACACCCGATCCCTTTCAGGAACTGGGTGTCTGACAGTGGGAGCAGAGCCTTTGCAGCACTTGCCATCACTCTGACAGCTGGTATACATCAGGAAATCCCGATGTATACCGGCTTTTTTTTTTTTTTACTTTCAGCAATAGAAATTCACAGGGTTATTCACAAAAGGGTGCAGAGTTTGGAGAAGGCAGGAGAAGTGAACAATCTAGGACAAAATAGCTGGAACACAGGAAAGTGAGTTGAATTGTATAACTTTTCCAAATCAGCTATTTTGTCCTAGATTGTTCACTTCTCATGCCTTCTCCAAACACTTCACCCTTTTGTGAATAACCCTGATAATGTTTCTACTCTTGAAAGAATGTTGCAGTTTTCTGATCGTTGTTTGAACGATCAAAAAACCTTTAGTGACAGCTGATCCTGAAATGCTGCAGGATCAGTGTCACTAAGGTTATTATTGGCTGTTCTTAGGTTTGAAGCAGCCTAATAATAACCAAAAATGAATTGATTAATTTTTTAAGCAGTAATAGTGAGATTAATTCACAATGACTGCTTGATATATTTTAAAAAACATGTAAAGACTTTAACAAAATAATAGTGAAAAGTGTAAAACAAAATAAAGTTTAAAAAAATAAAACATAAATGTAACAAAAATAAATGTATCAAATAAAAATGATATATTTAAATATATTTTTATACTATCAGTTATATAAAAATTAACCCCTTAGGGTGAAAATCTGAAGCTGAGGTGCAGATTTGGTTTTCACCCTAAGGGGTTAGTTTTGTTTAACCCCCTCATGACAATGATGTTCAAAGTATGTCGCTGTCACTAAGTGTGGCACTTTATTGACAGTGACATTGTATGCCAGGTGACCACTTTTAGCTTTTAGAGAAAAAAGATTAAAATGTTGAGTTTTAGTTTTAGGCCGAGTAGTACAGACACATTTCTAAAATCCTAGGGATGTGAGGTTTTTCCAAATAAAGGACAAATAAATGAATGTATTTATTGCATTTTTTTTAGCTGTCCTTGTTTTGTAAAACATACTACAAATCAAAACTGGGGAAAAAGTGTTTTCTTTACGTTTGTTCCTCTTCTATTTAATTTTATTTGTCCTAAGTGAGGTGTTAGGTACACATATGTGATATAAATATATAGCCCAATCTGTCCGCTAAAAAAAAAAATATAATATGTGTGGGTGCACTTTGTAAGAAAGTATATTACTGATGTGGAAGAATCATACAGCAAATATGTCAAAAGTGCGTCAGTCATTTACGAACAGAAACTAAAAACAAGCTCAGTCATGAAGGGGTTAAAGGGTATCTAAACCCAAAAGTCAAAAATGTTATATATTGCAGCTCACGCGTTCTTAGATGTGGTGGTTGCATTTGTTTTCTGTTTTTCATACTTTTCTTTCTTTATTTTCTCCTGGTAGTGCTGCAAATAACTTTATATCCCTTCATGGCCACACTCACTTCTCCACTGTATCTATGGAGTGAGCCTTGGTTGTTCCATAGGTTGGACTTCAAACATGTTTGCCTTTGCTTATCTCTATGATATGGTGGATTTAGTGAAGTAGTAGTTTACACAAAACATGTTTTTGCTGTCTTTTCAGCTTGCAGGAAGTGACAAGGACACTACATTTCTGGCAAGATCAACAGGTATTTTCTGTACTTACAAAAGTGTTTTTAGCCTGCAAAAACGAATGCAGCCACCGCATCTAAGAACTGTTAAGCTGCAACATATTACATTTTTGTTTATGGGTATAGATACACTTTAACTTCTAAATCTCACACTTATACTGAACCTGAGACCCCATTCACACTGAGCTACATCCAAAAAAGCGCTTTTATCAGCGCGATTTTGAGCTGAGCGACATTGAGCTACAGTGCACATTTTGTCGCCCTGCGTAATGCGACTTTTCGCAGGCACTTCGTAGCTGCTACATTGGGCTGTAATCAATCATAAGCGGTCTTGATGTGACATAATTCCTTCCTTCATATATTTCTGTGCAAAAGTGACACTTCTGTAGCGCAACGTAGCGCGACAATGTCGCTACACTATTAAAGTCTATTGGGCCAAATCGCACAAAATTCCCCGTAAAATAGGTCATGTTCGAGCTACAAGCTTGAGCGACGAGCTACGGGCGACATTGAGCTGTGAGATGCAAACAGCTCCATTGAAATGCATTGGACATGCTACATTGAGCGACATTGAGCTGATATTTGAGCGATTTTGGAGCTGAAATCGCGCTACAAATCGTTCAGTGTGAATGGGGTCTAATCTGTAAACTAAATCAAGGCTTTACACTTAACCTCAAACTCTTTCATCATTGGCAAGGATTATCACTATGAAAACTGATTATAGCACTAAAATTATCCTAAAACATCTCTTCAGTGCAACACGCCAAAAACTCACCCACACTTTTGTACTAAAAACTACTGATTCCGATTTACTGAAATATCAGGTAAAGTGAAGTAAAAATCACCTGTGCATGTCAGGCACCCAATCGTGCTTAGGGAACTACATAAAAAATAAAGTTTATTCTTCCCTTGATTGAACCTTTGAAGTAAAGACTTACACTACACAGTAACTCACATCATACTTAAGCAAATCATCCCAATGTATTAGATTATTGTGTAATAATTTTATATCTGAAGTATGCGTTTATGCTTCTTAGAAAGGAAAAAGTCACCCATTTACAATCAATTTTATTTTTCTATACTTCATGAGGAAAGAATGCCCTGAAAACTCCTTTGTGCCCAAACTGTCAAAATCTTGTCTAAAAGTATATATGGCTTGCCCATATTTATTCTCAACCTACACATTTTCAAGCCTAAAAAGAATATGTTAAATACAAAACAATACTTGTAAAATATTTTTTCTTGCTTTTATTCCAGTTTAAAATCATTGCTTGCGAATTTCTGCAAAGCCAGGAGATGAATGCTTTGAAGTAGGCAGTTAAGGCCATGAGTTGTTCTTAACAGTCACATCAGTTTGTGAATACTTTTCTATTTCTCTGTACTTTGACAAATAGGCCAGGTGACTATTTCTTCTCACTGGGTATGCAAACCCTCCATGTCACGGAAGGGTGGAAAAACATAAGGTGAGGTCAGAGTCAGGCAGGCTAGACATAGTTTCTGGAATTTAAACATTAGATATACTAAAGAGCACCCTCTATTCCTTATCTTACACACACACATATATATACTGTATATATTCCCTCCACTGGGAAATGTGAATCTGCATGTGAGTATTACATTGTGTTTTCTTTCAATTAATCAGAATATACCACTGCAGCACCACCTGTGACAGAAGACCGGAAAATAAACTATTGAATGTAACAGATCAGTCCCTTAGCCTCAATGATTGGATCAGCACTGGAACATTATGGCAAGTTAGTACACAGTTAGTACACAGATATGGACTGCATGCTTTATATGCCCGAGCACACACATCTATTCTGTGTTTAACTCATCAAAGGAACATTAGTGATTTTGAAAGCCTGCTATTTATTCTCACCAATAAGCCAACATTTGTATCATTTTAATACCAGTTGCATCTGTCAGTCACTAACACATATCTTCAGTTCATTCAGTGATCAAATACCACAGCTATTTTTGTAGTAGCATGTTAATTTGTAATTTATTTGCATATCCTTTGGCATAAAAAAATAATTTATTTGTTCAATTACATGAAATTATAAACAATCTGTCCATTACATTTCTAGAAAGAATTGTGCGGTGCTAAAAAAAAATGTTTTATGTCCTCTTTGGAATTGATTTGCAACCATAAAACGGCAGTCTACTGGATTGTAACTAGTAAATCATTTAATACATAAAAACACAACACTTTTTGGTTGTTTTCGTTTTGTTTGCTTTTACCTTCTGTATTTCCCAGAAACATGTACAATAACTGTCAACATTTTAAAATGAATTTGTTGTGGTTACAGCCCTGTCATCTTCTGTAGTCTTCAAATCAGGGTTGATCATCCTCTCTGCTATTAAGCAAATAGATTTTCACTGTTTTGACAGTTTCGTCTTTGAGGATCTTCTAAAGGAGTCGAGCAGGCAAAATATATAAAGGCTCACATTGTTAACATTATGGCCAGAGATGAACACAACCCTACATACTTGATAATCACTGGGCACATATCCTGTTAGACTCTTCAGGGCAATGACACATTTGCGGTGATTTACTAAAGTAGTACATTTCACTTACCCATTTATAGGACATATTATATAACTTTCATTTAATGTTTACCATGAACACCCACCAGTTCTTGCTTAAAGTAGAGCTAAATCCTAAGTGCATGATATTTAGCTTGCTGAATCGCTACAGGTGACTTACTAAAGCAGTAGAAATTGTTTACCATGGCAAGAAAATTCCCACTGAGCTTAGTAAATACCATGTGGTGCTGACTATATGCAAGCATAATTTAAAAAAAAGATTTTATATTACACATAATTGGATGAATTAAGTGAATATAGTTTCACTGTAATTGCTAAGTTCAGTAAACATTTTTTGAACAACCTCTACTCCTTTTAGTTAACCAACACTACTGTGTATTATACAACATTGCCATTGTTATTTTTTTCGAACATAAACATTTTCGAACATTATATTTTTCATAATTTTTTTCTTGCTTTCCCGCATTGTCCCTCTCTTCCAGCAGTCTTAAAGTGTGCACTCTAGTGGCAAATGCATGCCACTGTGCAGAACAAGCTTTTTGATAGTGACAATGGCAGAACATGCTTTTGCAATGGCTGTTGGCTTGGTCTGCTGTATTCTCCATTGGGAGTGGGTGTGATTTTGCCATAATGAATTTGCCATAATGAATATGCGTTTTTACTGTTTGCAGAGAGCTGAAATGTTGAACCTATACTTTGTATATTTAAAAGAAATGTTTTATGTATGGAGGATAAATGTAATGGGCTCCTTTGTGTAATGCCTATAGCCACAATCAGACAGTGGTATGTTTGTAAGGTATACTGTATAAAGTTGAGGGTAGTTCTCAGAGGTCAGGTTGATAAAGGGGAAGTACTGTTCCCCAAAATGTGCACTGTGGCCTCCTGACACTCGGGAGCTTGGATTGCTAACATTGGCTCTCTAACTTCTCTTCATGCTGTATGGATACTGAGCCTGGGTTGGCACTTCTCCAGGGTAGCAACTCCAGCCAAGGGGCACAGAAAAGCTAAAGGATGAGCAGTGGCTGCCCACAGTGAATGGCTACACTTTGCCTTTTACCCATGTTTTTGAGTAGGGGTTGTCCTAGAAAACTACAACATAACTACAACATGATCACATTTCTCGTTGTAACACTATGGCATATATTTCATCTGCAGGCATGTTTTTGGTTGTGTAAGTAAGGTTTTAAATGTGTCTGCAGACATTCTTCTGGTTGTGCCAGAATGCCACTGATAGTATCTACATGTTTTTGGTACTGATTGTGCCTGTGGACATGTTTCTACTTGTCCTTGTACTCTTTCACCCGAGCCAGCTCTCTCTTGCACCTTATCTACCCCAATCACTCTCTCTTTTTTTCCTCTCCCTCTCTCACTCTTATTCCCTGTGACTTACTACTACTCTTGCACTGCCTCTCCCCCTCTCACTTTGCTCACATATTATCATATTGCCCATTTATTCTTTGTTTATTGTGACAATTGCCCAATTGTTATATGTAGGCAATATTGTCATTATTGCCTATTTGTTTCCTTTGTTGTTTTACCCTCTTATTTTAACAACTGCTCGTTTGTAGTCCATGTTTTGGCAAGAGTACCTCAGTATTGTCAAGTCATCACTGTTCAGTGGAACCATAATGCTATGTAATTAATTCCCTGCAGGTCTGTCACTATCAAACCACAGCACTGTTAGCTCCATATTTGTTTGTGGCATACTATGCACACTCCTATTAAATTAATACTTTTATTTTGGCATGGTGCTCCGCTATTCAGCCCTCCATTTTCCTCACTCCATGGGGGTGATTTACTAACCTAAACACACGCACGCACGCACGCACCAGGTGCGTGTGATTTTTACACAGCAAAGCGTATTTATCAACCAAAAAGTCTCTATAAGCATATTTCCACTAATGCCATATATGGAAAAATCATGCACATGATGCATATATAATGCTGCTTCACAGTTTAGACAAAAATGGTTAGCTCATGCATTTACATTCCTGCATTCATCAACGCAAGCAACACAATGTAGAGCTAATTTACACAACATCACCTTGCAATTCAGGGCAGGGCTTTGCACAACACACCTGCTGGGTGTGTACACACTACAAAGGTGTTTAGATTCCACCCATAGATCATGCTGGGAGGGAACACACTACAGAGGTGTATACATGTTCGTGGTGTGTTTATAAGGTTAGTAAATCAACCCCCATGTCTCAGGTATTCCGGGTATATGTATTATATGCTATAGTGTTATGATATAATGTGCTGTTGAGACCTAATATAATGTGTTATAGTATCATGATACAATGTACTATACACTACCAGTCAACAGTTTTAGAACACCCCTATTGTTCCAGTTTTTATTGAAATTTACGCAGTTTAATGTCTCAATGTACTCTGAAAGTAAAGCTTAGAACAAATAAACATTATTACACATAACAGATCATTATCTTGCTGTAGAATGAACCCCTGACCAACTAGGCGTACACCAGAGGGTATTACATGCAGGCCCGGATTCCCCACAAGGCCACCGAGGCCCGGCCTCAGGGCAGATAGGCGCAGAGGGGCGGCAGCGGCATCCTTGTGGGGAAGTTCCGGCCGTCGGGCGGTAGGTTGCCCTCTCTACATTTAGTCCTGCTTTGTAAAAGCAGGACTAAATGTAGAGCGAGGCAGTTGATCGTTCGTTTACATGTGAACTCCGCGATGTCAAGAAGATCACATGTAAACAGTCTGCAGCCTCCCCCCTTCCCCTCCCCTTCCCCCTGCACTTGCCTCTCTCTGCTGGCTCCGTCCTCCGGGCTCCGCCACCGAGTCCGTCTCCTCACTGCAGTGAGCGGCAGGGTTAAATGTAACCCTGACACTCCGTTTAGACTTTTGAGAGGATGAGAGCTGTGCTCTTCCCAATGCAGGGGGAGCGGAACCTGGCCTTGGGGCGGCAGTGAGAGTAAACCCAGCCCTGATTGCATGGCGCTGCAAAATGCTCTGGGAGTAGTTTTGGTTCAGGGTGCCACTCACTCAGTGCATGTCGCTGACTCTGGATCCAGCAAAAGAGCCCCAGACCATATGCTTTCTCCTCCATGTTTGACAGTTGGTGTCACACACAGAGGAACCATACTTTTGCCTACTCGACTACATACAAAAACTGCGCGCAAAGAACTAAAGATCTCAAATTTTGGTTGATTGGTCCATAAGACCTTTTTCCAGTCTTCAGCAGTCCACTGGTAGTGCTTCATGGCCCAAGCAAGCCTCTTTTTCTTATTTTGCCATCTTGGCAATTGGCTTTCTTACTGCCACTGGACCTGTCAAACCTGCAGCTTGAAGTCTTCTCTTCACAGTTGAAACTAAGACTTGTTTACTTTGATCAATGTTAAGCTGTGCTTGAAGCTGTTGTTCTGTGAGCTGCCCGTCACGCAACCTGTTGACTCTCAGAAGCTTGTATTCTGATTCTGTTGTGACTTTGGGTCTGCCAGACCTCTTCCTGCCAGAGTTTCCTCCAGTTTCCAAGTGACTTTTGATGATGGAGGAAACTGTACTCACTGACACCTTGGATTTCTTTGCAATTTCTCTAAAAAAAACCCTACATTTTTAAGGGTTATAATGGTCTGTATAGTAACCCAGTCTGTTTCAACATTGCTTTTATACAGACAGAGGGCTTGTGAGTAAATAACAAAAGTCGGGACACCTGTAGGAATTGTTAGCATAAACTTTCAAGGCTTCATTTACTTACATTGCAGCAGAACAACTGTGAGTTGTTAACCCATTACTTCTTCCCTGAAAAAGGCCTTTATGTATAACATTATTTTTCAGTTTTTCTTAACCTAAACTTCTGTTTTTTCACTTCCAGCAGTTTAGCACTTACCTTTGTACCATTTCAGGTTATTTACTGGACTTGAACTGATTACATTTTTAAAAAAACTTGAACAATTGGAGTGTGCTAAAACTGTGTAGTGTATACACCTGTCTCTATCAAACAATGCCCATAAAGACCACAGTATTCCCACCTCAGCTCACAGTATTCCACACCTACTAATCAAAGTGGATCACTGTGCATACCCCTATTAGGTGGGCCCCCACTCTTTTCTCTTTTGGGCCCAAGTACCCCAGTTCAACCTTGTCCAACACTGCCAAAAGTGTTGTATACGAGTGGTGCTCTTTGCTTTTTAAGAGAGAGAAGATGTCACTCATTGTCCACTAGAAAGGTAACTATTCAACATCTTCTTTTACAGGGTGACTTGCTTTTTTTTCTTAGGCAAGTGTTATTCTGAAATAGGCTGAGTGGTATTCTAAAAGTGTTAAATTCCCTTATGCCGATGAGTTCCAAGAATCTGTTTTCTAGTACATCCTTCTCCTCCAAAGGTATGATTTCTGTTCTTTATCAAATGTTGCTTGTTCCACATTGGGAACAATTTGTTAATCACCCTTATATGGTAAAATGGGAAAAAATATTGGGCATTCCTGTTACCAGTGAACAATGGGAGTTGATTTGGAGGACAGCTGCAAAATCATCCATATGTTCGGTTTACAAGGAGAACCAATACAAGATACTATTTCAGTGGTATCACACCGCGGAATTTTTACTCTGTTTTCCGAACATTGTCACCAATGTGCTGGAGGGGAGATGCACAGGTCTGATCTTTATTCCACATATACTGGTCGTGCCCCCGGATAAAAATCTTTTGGAGGATGATACAGAGTATCCTGGAACTACTGCTACAGGTTAGTTTTCCTCTAGCCCCTATTCACTTTCTGCTGGGCCTTCCGTTTCCGCAGCTCAACAAATATGACAATAGATTCATTTCCCATGATTTGATAGCAGCTCGCTGTCTCATAGCTTTAAATTGGAAACGTACCTCCCCTCCCTCCCAACTAGACTTTTACCATGGATTAAAGAGGTGCAGAGTATGGAATACCTCAATGCACGGTTGAACAACACCTTACCAACCTGACTATTCATGTGACAACCTGACTGTTTATCCTGACTCGCCTGGGCTGGGCTCAGGCTATGCAGGTATCAGTACTTGGAATGGAATGAGGCACAAAAGGAATAGGTTTTGATTACTGTTCTCGTTTTATAATGTATACTAGGTTTGCGGTATACTGTCAAGGGTAGTCAGGTGACTGTGCTTATGTCCGGATCACAGCTGCGGAACAGGTGGGTTCCCTATTACACCAAGTGCGGTAGGGAGACGTTACTCATCATGTACCTCAAATTAAACTAGGGGAATGGCTATGCAGGCTTTTATGATAGCAGTACACGGATGTTGACTGGTTAAACTAAGGCGGCAGAGGGAGTGACAGGTGGAAGCAAGTATAAGCAGTATGTATAAGTTGTATGCAGTCCACTTAGGCAGGGTGAAGTAATGAAACAAATAAGTACTTAACAGTTCCTTCATGCACCAATATAATTTCAGAGCTAGTTACAGTTCGTTAGTGATGGCCAGGCAGAGGTTAAGCAGATTGAGTTCTCTCACTGGTCACCAGTTACAGTTCATGGAATTAACTTAGGTTAACAAGCGATAGCACAAACAATAGCAGGTCCCAGGGTTCACTGAGTTTAGCAAGCGGCAGCACAAACAGTAGTAGGTATTTAGCATTTAGTGGAGTCAATGGCAGTGAGTCTATGACCCTGGATACTTGCGGTTTGTAGCTCTCAAGTCTAGCTCACTGGCGAATTTGTAATAGCTTATCTGCCAAAGAAAAGACAGTGCAAGAGGGTTCAGCAGGTCTCACAGCGGTAAGCCTGCAGGTTCTCGGTCCGTCACTCGACACTCCACAACGAGAGAACGCAGAGTGACAGACTCTCTGAACCTTTAACCTATGGGCCACGCCCCGTGGGCGGAGCCGGCGTGACGTCATCTCCGAGATGACGCGTCGCCGGAGCAACGGAACGCGCCTAGTGATCCGGGTAGGTCTGTGACATATACAGCATACTTATTATTCTATGTACAAGATAGGTTTAACAATCCCATGAGACACATATTATCCTTATTGGAAATTTGGTTATTTACCATTCCCCCTGATTCTTTCATCTTTTTTAGACAGCCCATATTCCACTATGTTGGTAGAGGTTACCCTTCTTAAATGCTATCAGTCTTACGGTGGTGTAGAGTTTCTTTCTTGCATAAACGATACTTGTAAACAGGGAGATGGATATGTGAATGTAATTTCATTGAATTCCACGTTGGATGTTTGTAATAACGCATTGTCTTTTGGAAATGTCTTGTATCTGTTGTACTTTTACAAAATAAAACAAAATGTTATTCAGAAAAAGAAAAAAAGAGTCTGTTTCCTTTTTTTAGTAGAATGACATATGGCCATTGTGAGCCTATATTAAATGGAGATAAGGGGATAAACTGCAGAGGCTGCTTGAAGATATTTTTCTTTATAAATAATGTTTTCTGGGTTGTTTAATTTCCTAAGTCTGATAATATCTGCAACATATTTTCTCTTTTGGTTGAATGTGACATATTTGCGATTGTATGTGTGTCTGTCACCTGGCATGGTTTTTAAGGTAATTCAGCTTTTTAATGTCCCAGTAAAGAGGTGCTAAAAAGTCTAGAAATTTAGGAAGTGAGATACTTTTCCTGGACTTTTGCTGATCACACATAATATGAGAGATTGAGAGGTCAAAGCCCAACTTCAGCTTACAGTGATATTAAAAGTGACATCCTAAAACATTTAATGTGAAAATGGCTTAATGTAGCTTAATGTACCATAATGTGCCTAAAACTCAATCAATTGCCTTGAAACTTTGCACAACCCACGTGGTCAGCTTCCCAAACCTATCCTGGAAGTTTCATGGATTTTAATTACCCACAAGGCAAATGAGGGACATTAAGCTTGTTTTTTGGGGAGCTTAATGTGGCTTAACGTACAAAAAACAACTTAGATGTTAACCAATTTCCCCCAAACTTACCATACAACACGACTCTATCTATGCCAACATATTCTGAAGATTTCGGGTCATTTGATAAAACATACCAAAAGTTATTCACATTAAACTATTTTATTACAATCCTAAAACATTTAATGTGAACAGCTTAATGTAAAAATAGCTTAATGTGTAAAAAAGTATGTAAACCTCAATCAAATGCCTTGAAACTTTGCACAACCTAGTTTCCCATCTTCCCAAACCTATCCTGGAAGTTTCATGGATTTTGGTTACCCACAAGGAAAATGAGTGACATTAAGCTTGTTTTTTGGGGAGCTTAATGTGGCTTAACGTACAAAATACAACTTAGATGTTAACCAATTTCCCCCAAACTTACCATACAACACGACTCTATCTATGCTAACATATTCTGAAGATTTGGGGTCATTTGATAAAACATACCAAATGTTATTCACATTAAACTATTTTATTAGAATCCTAAAACATTTAATGTGAACAGCTTAATGTAAGAAGAGCTTAATGTGTAAAAAAGTATCTAAACCTCAATCAAATGCCTTGAAACTTTGCACAACCTAGTTTCCCATCTTCCCAAACCTAGCCTATTTTTTGAGGAGCTTAATGTGGCTTAACGTACAAAAAACAACTTAGAT
The DNA here is from genome assembly GCF_000935625.1 of Nanorana parkeri. Taxonomy (NCBI): domain Eukaryota; kingdom Metazoa; phylum Chordata; class Amphibia; order Anura; family Dicroglossidae; genus Nanorana; species Nanorana parkeri. Next base: position 573,244 of record NW_017306832.1, read on the forward strand.
GTCAACCAATTTCCCCCAAACTTCACATTATACAAGACTCTATCCATTCAAATAAATTCTGAAAAAAATTCTGAATTTTTTTTCCTGCCGATACAGCAGTGCATCCCTGCTTTCTTTCCTCCCTACTGGGTGCTGCTCTGTGTCTCAGCGGGGTGGAGAGAAGATTGACAGCGTCCGAGCGCTGGGGGAGGAAAGCTCTCTGATTTGTTTTAGGATGTCCCTATTAAAATCACATTTTTTAAAGCTATTTCAAATGCTGATTAGATCACTTACAATAGATTCTGCTCCTTGATATTTAAAAGATTTAGTTCCCTGCAGAATCAGCTGGTGTCCTGAGCGCTGGCCCTGATATCCTATTTAAAGATGGTGCCTTTGCCGTGCAGGGTCACATGGAGCCACTCTTGTGTGTGCTAGAAAGCTGCGTGTTTCTCCATAAACACACAGGCACAACAAAACAAGCCACTTCCTTCCCCTCTGATCCCTGCTACTCATCCCTCCCTCCTTACTTCTCCCTCCTTCAGGCTAGTAGATGGACAGGTGCTGGAGACTGAGCTGTCCTTTGTGATCTTGTACTGGACAAGAAGTTCAGGGAAGCTGCACTAAGAGAGCTGGAGCCAGCTTTCTGGAAACAAAATTACTGTAAATGTTTGGGCAAAAATGTAAAGATATACTTTGCAAGGCAATGTATGTTTGTTTGATCTTGTGACGTGGTTACATGTTTAAACATAATCCCGCCCAGTTTTTAGGTGGTGGAATGTGTGACCGCCAATAGGTGAAGAATTCCAGCGCTTTCCCAGCTGTTCCATGGCAGATCGGCATCGCAAATCGCATGTGCAGGAGAACTGATCTGCCCTGAAACAGCTGATTGGTCCTGAAATGTCACTCCGACTGCGATCTCTCATTCCATCGCACTCACAAAGTCGGATAGAAGTGACATTTCAGGACTGATCAGCTGTTCCAGGGCAGATCGGTTCTCCTGCACATGCGATTTGCGATGCCGATCTGCCCTGGATAAGCGGAGAAAGCATTGGAATGCTTCACCTATTCCACCGCATTCGCATTCTAATGCAGTCTCAAACTATGATAGAACAGAGGCCCTATTTGTAATCATGTAATCAGAGAAATAGATTATAATAGGGAACATTACAGTGTAACGTTCCCCATTGTAATCCACTTGTCTAATTACATGAAGTAACAGTAACAGCACACGCACAAACACCCCCCCACCTCCACCCCCCCGCTCGGATTCACCCTGCGCCAGGACAGCAGCCATGTGTCGATGTGTGCACTGCAAGGGGATCTCCAGTGACTCACCTCCCCTCCCGTCGCCTGTGGAGGTGAGTCACAGGACCTGCCCCCTCACCGAGAAGCCCGTCGGCAGTGCCCCCCCACAGCCTCAGGCCCCGGTGCGGTTGCACCGGCGGAAGTTCCACCACTGACTCTAACCTGTGAGAGTCTCCATCTTGGAGCACATGTAGCAAAAGATAAAGGACTGCACTACACAGAGGACTGCACTACATGTGTATCTAAAACCTCTGTTTTTAACCTTAGCGGTTAGACAGGTTTTTTTTTTTTGCATGCTGGCTGGTGAGTGTGCTGGGAAACTTCTTGCTCTCCAAGACGGAGACTCTCATAGGTTAGAGTTAGGACCGCACTACACAGAGGGGCCTTGAAGAGGCATTAGAATGTTTAAAAAATAGGCAAAATAATTGGCCCAAAGTCAATGTAGTTGCCCTTTAAGCAACAGTTTGCAAATGTGACAAAGTCCTGGTACCCTGAAGTCACTCCACCTTTTACCAAAGGTGAGATGCTGGATGCAAAAAGCATTTTTTAGTTGGTACCACTTTATTAGTCCTAGTCTGGTGCTACCTCATTGCTGTCCATCTTTCCAGTTAACCTATTCAATAATGTAATAATAAATAAACTTCTAACTTTTTTAAAAAGGATCTGGGTCCCTCAATCTATGTAAGTGTCCTGAGTTAACTTTTACCTACAAAACATGAATTACAAAATTCATCTTGTCAATGTATTCAGTTTAAGAAATAATATGTTTTCTATGTATTGTTTTTTCTCATTCAAGCAATAATCCGTGTCATGAAAAAAAGCACAGAGCGATATCAATCAGCCTGTAAGTGGGTGAATGAGTTTAAGAATGCAAGGAACTACAATGAGTGAAATAAAAAAATAAACTATATCCCATCATTCAGTTCATTGAATAGACAAGTCATTTACCATGTTTTAAAGCTGAATTGTAGGAATGTAGAATACTAGAATATGGAAACAGCATTTGCTGGTTGGTGGGAATAATTCTTATCTTATGCAGCATTGTCATACAGATCTTAGGGTTAATGTACCCAATGTTACCATTTGTGACTACATTTCCATATATGCTTGAGGAGTTGCTCTCTTGCACAAGACTTTATCACAAAAGTAAATTCATACATCAGATTACTGCATGACAGGACTGAAGTTAATATGCATTGTGTTTGTCCTTGGTATAATGTTTCTTAACTACTTGCTGTCGGGAGCAATTTTTTACATTTGCACATACATGATAAAATCTGAATAGAAAACAGCTTCAGACCCAGAAACAATTATATATTTTCTGAAAGCAGAGGCCTTGTAGAATAAAAAGATGCTAGTTGCAATGTTTTATGCTGCACAGTATTTGCGCAAATGTTTATCAAACAAGTATTTTTAGGGTAAAATACACTAAAATGAAATTTAGTACACAGAAACAGAATATAATACCCAATTTTTTGTTAAAATATAGAAGATGGGATCACGTCGGGTAAAAAAACACCAAACATGTCAAGCCTTAAAATTGTGTGCATCCGTGAAACCGCAAAAAAACTACAATAACCAAAATTTCCCATAGGTGACGCTTTAAACGCTTTTACGGCTCATGAGTTCAGTGTTAACATTGATTGATGGGCCTAGAATTATTGCTCTCATACCAATGCTCACGACGATATGTAACGTGCGGTGCAATTTTCGTTTGTGCACGTAGGCGCATCCGACGTGTGTTTGCGTTGTATGTGCATGCACATGGGGGAGCGGGGGGACTTTAAATTTTTTTACATTCAGCTTTATTGCTATTGTATAGGGGCCAATGTAATAGCAAATATAATGTGACAGACCCTCTTTATGGAGGCATCAGGGGTCTTCCAGACCCCTAATGTCACCTAGGGACCCCAAAGAAGCTGATTAACCAGAGAGCTGCTTCACCAGCTTCTTCTTCTGGCTCTGGGAGCTGGAGAATGTGCCCATTGACACTGGAAGTAATGTAATGCACATCACTTCCGGGTCCAGTGATCAGGGAAGTGATCATCAGCTGGTGGGGAGGAGGAGGACACAGCGCCGCACCGTACAAGCAATCCAGAGCCTATACAGACACCAGATTGATTGTATTAAAACAGCAATCGCCGGCAGCAGCCGTGTTCTTGGTATAACCACTTCCAGCAGATGACGTACATTTACGTGAACCCGCTGGAAGTGGTTAAACAGTAAAATCTCATTTAAAAAAAAGTGCTTTTTATATGGTGCTGAAAAAAAGACCATCCACTAGCTAGCATTACTGATCTTAGCTAATATCATCACTCCAACTGTCAAGTGTAGATTTGTGACTTTTGGCCTTGGATGTCGTTATGAAGATAAAACTAAAAACTTTTTACTGAATTAAATTAATGTTAAGGTGCTAAAGGCCAAGAGAGGCCTATTATCTATTCCCAAGTTTTATTATGGAATATAAATTCTCTTTAATATACTGTATAAGGTATATAATGTTTAATGTATTAATATGTATTACTTTCTGGTACAGCGGTAGGCTGCTGTTCACATGTTTACCAAGCTAAATTTAAAGTGTATGACAAGACAAATGACAACAAAAAACATATATAGTTAATCTTTGCAATACTTGTACATTTTCAAATGTTATGTCTATAAACAATCAAGTACAAAAAAATAATTGATGATGTGCCAGAAATTTAGTAAGCCTCTTCCTTCCTCTTTGATATGACAACACAGTGTACTATTAGCTCTGAGTTTCAAAGCACCGTCAGCCCTGCCTACTTAAAGTATTACTAAAGGCTAGTAATTTTTTTTCCCTTAATGCATTCCCCCCTCCACTCACTTACCTGTGGTTAGTCGTTTCCTCCACCAGGACCAGGGAGATACGCGGTTTTCCATGAACGTCCTGGTCCTGTGCGAAGGTACTCAGGGCATAGGAACCATAGGCTCATTCTGCCATCAGTCATAGTGTGATTGTGGGAACTTGGGGCATGGATTGCCGCAAGCTGTGTGTGTCTATGGATGGACACCGCTAGGGGCGGGAATGTGTACGTGCAGGTGTCTCCTCGCAAACTGGCTAGCTGATGGAAACACCCAAACACGGGGGGGAGCTAACAGTTTGAGGACAACTAGAGAACAAGGAAACGGAAATGTTTAAAAAAGAAACAAGAGGCATTTCAATCTGGCCCTCATAATAATAATTAAACAAAATGAAGGTTTGTTATCACTTCTGATGTATTATAAAGAACACAGATTCCTTCTCATCTCTTCCCCTCCTCATCTCCCCCTCCCCATCTCCTCCCCACCTCCTCCCCTCACCTCCCTGTTTCCTCCCCTCTCCTCATCTCCTCCCCTCCTCATCTCCCCCACCTCCCTAATCTGGGAAAATAACAGGCATTTTTTTCACTTATCAAACAGAAATAAATGTATTTTCCATGTTATATTTAAAAGACTGAAAGGGATAAAAAAGGAGAAGTTAATTGTTAGGATTTAAATACAGTATAACTTCATCTCAAAAAGAATTTACAGAGCTAAAATGTTAAAGTTCAGATTACACGCTGTGTATAATTTACAAATTATATGCACAGCTTATCCTGCTCTAGACTATGGATGAGAGTAAAGTTTTGCCAAATGTGAATTCACTGTGAAATTAATGTTTTCTTACACCAAAATAAATAAAGAAGGCAAAAATTAGCAAAAGCACTCTCTTTAATGGCATTCTTCAGATTTTTTTCCCTATCGTCTAAAAAACCTAACCCCCCCCCCCCCCACAAAATACACCCACAAAAAAACAAAACACTCAAAACATTAACATATAAATTCATTTAAAAGCACCTACAATCAGTTTAAACCATCATCATTTTGCTTTACCCATTGACTTTAATGTAATTAGCCTAAAGGCAAAAATGTGGTTAAAAATCAGCATATCTCAGCAGCATTGGGCAATTTCACACGTCTGCTGCAGTAAGTCTTAAAGTAAAAAAGATACTACTGTGATCATCGAGGTGCTGTTGATTGGATGCTATGTGTGTTTGTTATTTTTTTTTATTACATTGTAGCAGATAGTGTAGTGGGAAGCCTTTCTTGTATACTTAGGATATGTACTTTTAGGAAGCACAACTGACAAAGTAGATTTACAAGTCAGCTTGACTTTCCACTTAGTTTGTGGTAAGAACAGCTTCCTCCTTTGTCTGCCTTCTTGTATCTGCTCCTGAAAGAGAAACATAAGGAAATGTTTACTTCTTACCAAACTAAAATAAAAGTTATAATACTGAGGTCAGATAAATTCAGTCAAGAGATTTATTAAATAATTACCCTATCGCAAGCTTTATATTATATTATGTATTTGAAGAAACAATAGCTAATTATTGCTAGGGGTGTATTTATAAATTTGGGGGGAAATATACAGCAGCTGTGTCTCCATATTCAGATGAATAGGTGTCTGCTCTGTTACTGGCAAGGTGTCATGTTTCTAAATAAAAAAAAAAAGATTACTATATCCTATCTTATAGTAAATACATGCTCTTTCTTAAGACCTGATTCACACTTACAGGGTTATTCACAAAGCTGCCGAAGGCAGCCGAGTGAATAACCGAGCTGAAGTAAATGGAGCCGAACGAGGTTCGGCTATTCACTCCGGCTCAGTACGGCTGATACCAGCCGTACATCGGCTGAAATCAGCCGTATATCGGCTCTGTCAGCCGAACATGACCCGAAGTGCAGAAGGACTTTAACATCTGGATCAGCTGAGCCGAAGCTACGGCAGTTCACTCGATGCCATTTGCCCCTATTCTCATAGGGGCCAAACAGCAGTAAGTTAATATAGCCGAATGCTGCCGAGCTATTCTTCTCGGTACCTACGTGGTACTGAGCAGAATAGAAACTAAGTGCAAAAATGTAAAAAACTTGCAAAATGATTTTTAAAATGATAGAAAATAGGAAGATTGATAAAAAAAAATATTTTAAAGAAAAGAAAAATAAAGAAGAAAAGAAAAAAACAATTGGGTGGAGCTAGCAATGACAGCTAGCTTCGCCCAACTGTTTCCTATTGGTCAGCACCTGCCAGAGTCTTCTAGAAGGTCCCGGCCAATAAATAACAACTGAGCAGAGCTGGCCGTGACATCACGGCCGGCTCCGCCCAGTTGTTATTGTTTAATGACAGATCAGCATCCCCAGGTCATTTGGGGACACTGATCTGTCATTACAACTGGGCAGAGCGAACCGTGAGATCACGGCTGGATCCCCCCAGTTGTCATGTTTGGCTCACTCAAGCCGAAGCATATGCCTTATGCTCGGCTGAGCCGATTGACCGCCTTCCGCTGCTGTACGGGCTATTCTGATTAGCCCGTACGGCAGCCCTATGGTTCGACTGAACTGAAGGGCTCCGGTGGCCAAAGAGAGCCAAAGGATCAGCCGAAGATACGGCTGTATCCTTCAGCTCAATAGTGAATAACCCCCTTAGTGCATTGTTGCAGCTGATTCAGGGCGACAAAAAGCTTCACCAAAAAAGTTCTATTGATTCTTATGGCCCCTGTGCACACCTGAGCGGTTTGTCACAATAAGCAAAACGCGTCACTGGAAAAAGTACATGAGCTTCTTTGGGGCAGATCACAGCTTTTTGGCCCCATAGAGTTAATAGGAAATGCTTGTAAATGCGCTTTGCAATTAGCTTCACACATGTTTTGTCCATTTACTTCAATGTGTCACAATCTGCTCCTAAAAATGCATGTACAATGCACAAAATACGTGCAGAAAAAACATGCATTTCTACGCGTGAAAACGTTGTTGCTCAGCTGTGAATCAAGCCTTAGAAAGCCAAGCATTAAGCCCAAGCATTAGCTTTGCTCCAGCCAGGGAACATCCCCTTTCCAACCCCATTTCGCCCCTCCTTCCCCACACACACAATATCACTAAACTCCTTCTAACCAATTATTGCAAATGCAGCAAAAGAAAAAAAGACATCTACACAGCAGCAATAATCACCTAAATTCATAGTCTTCTATCTCTGAGACTGCAAAATGAAAGTAGCATTAAACTCTCAAAGGAGGAGGGAAGCACAGGGTAGGGGTTTACCTTGCTGTGTCTGTGTGTTTGAGGAGACACACAGCTTATTAGCACACACAAGGGAGACTCTATAGCACCCTGCATCAGGTAAGTAAATCTGATTTATTTGAGTCTTCTAGGCAAAACAAGTACTTAACCCTTGCAGTGTGATGCTAGCCCCACTGCAAGGGTAGGTTTTTGATTTTCCTGGACTTCTTCTTTAGGCTGTCTTACATTACTTCACTGACACTGAAGTTGAAATTTAGACTATAACATAACCTGATTCTGATAGAAGCTTACCTAAATCACCTAGTCAGTGCAGGCATAGGGTGTCTGGACTAGTGCAGTTGCTTTCATGTGCGTACTTCTATGGAAACCCTTTGGAAGCAAATTGCAGTAGAAATCTTTATTTTCCTAAATCCTGAAATATATGGTGGCTGTTTTTAGAATATTTGCTCCAATCAAATTAAATAGCCTAACAGCATGACATAGTTTTTTATTAACATAGCAGGCACAATGAAAGCACAGAGCACCTTGACGTGTGCAGAATCGTTTTCTATTTAAAAAAACATTAAAATGATAAAAATGTACTCACAAACAAAGCAACGGTACGAGCATAAATATCCTTTGATCTGGGGGGGAAATAACCCATATGGCATGGCGCACGGAAGATGGCGATCCACTAGCTGGCTTGCTGCCTCACGGTAACCTTCGGTGCTAACAGCTTATGTGTTTCTGGGGCACGCCCCCTTAATCAGAACCGCCCATGGAGAGCTTGACTGTTCTTTAAAAAAAACAATGAAAAGGCAGGCTCTCTATTGGTGAAACGCATCAGCTGTTAGCATAAAAGGTTACAGTAAGGCAGAAAGCCAGCTGGCGGATTGCCGTCTTCCGTGCTCTATGTCATATGGGTTACTTCCCCTCCAGATCAAAGGAGATTTATGTTCGTACAATTGCTTTGCTTGTGAGTACGTTTTTAGCATTTGAATCTTTTTCTATAAAAAATGATTCTGCACACGTCGAGGTGCTCTGTGCTTTCATTGTAGATATTTAAGTCAAGGTTCCCTAATCCTTCGGAGGAGCTGCACGGCTGGCGCAGATCGTTTATTGACTACACTACCTAGGAGAAATTTGGTTATTGAGCTGTCACAAGCGCCGGGAATCTAACACTGTTTTGAACATGGCAGGCACATCCAAACTTACTGGAGCAATAAACTATGCAAAAGTCTTTTTACTCCCTCAAAACATAAAGCATATTTAAGGAGATTTTTATAACTTCATGGACATACAAGTCAAGTAAGATGCAAGTTTGATGATTGTTATTTTAATGATGGAATTTCCTGCCTCCTGTTGTGACGGTTGTGTTTTGCAGCAGTCTGAAATTAATAAGTAGTTCCAGAGTCTAAAATATTTTTCTTTACGCAGTTTTTCTTTTTACACCATCATTTTTCTATTGTAAACTCAGACAGCTAGATACATTGCTGCAACATGAACTGGTAAATGATTAGTAGCTCTGCATTACAGCTTTGAGGTTCATGGATCAATTTCCACCAAGAACATAAGTGTGTTGAATGTCTAGCTGTGTTTCTCTGGGTTCCCAAGTAGTATTTCACTGTCTGAGCATCTCATAGCATCCTGTTAGGGTCAGTCAGTTTTCATTCAAAGTTAACTCAAATGTGTCTGTCTGATTATGACTGTGACATTAAAATGGTGTTTCAAGATTATTTGGATATCCTTAGAGGCGTTAAAAAGAAATTGTGAAAAGTGACAGGTGTTAATTAGAATTGTTGTCGGGTATAATATTTTGGGTGTCGTTGCCCTTAAAAAGCCATTACTCACCAATTATCCATATATGTTACACTGCCAAAATCAACTGTGACTCTAACATTTTATGAAGCTAATTGTATAACCTTTTAGGGCATCCCTGGCATATTTATGTCTTCTCTCTGTGAAGGTGTGTGTTTTTGTTTGTGTCAGAAAGAAGAAGATGGGGGGGGCATTTTTAAAAAGAATATAGTAAAATTGTTACGTTGAAAGAGACAGTGAGAATGAAGAGAGGGAAAGGTTGTGGAAAAAACAGAACAATAATAGAACGAAAGAGAAAGAACGTTTACTTTTTAAAAAAGTAGTACAAGCAAAGAGAATGTTCATTTTGGATGAATGTTTACTTTGCAAGATGAAGCATATTTCACTTGAAATACCCAATCAAAAAAGCTCTCAAGAATCCTGTTTTTTCCCTCAAAAATCTAGGTTTGGGATTGGATTTTCACTGAACACAGACTGGCCGTTTTCACTAAGCCCTCGTTCACACCTGAACGTTTTGTAGCGCGTTCTACGCTCGACGAACGCTCTACAAAACGCTCAAAAATATAAATCCCATTGTATTGAATGATCTCGTTCCCACCTTGGCGTATTTCCGCCCGTCCCTAACGCGCTACAAAACGGCCCACGCCTGAAAAGGTACATGTACTACTTTGGGCCGTTTTGTTGCGCGTTTCCATTGGGATACAGCCAAGTAGCCTTCGGAAACGCGCGACAGTCGCGCAACTTTTTTACTGCGAATCGCGGTAAAAAAACGCGCGACAGACGCGCATATGCAATACGCCTAGGTGTGAACGAGACCTAACAGTCACGTTGAACAGAACATTCACTTTGCTAATTGAATATCTTCAACTTCTTTAGTAAACCAAGCCCATAGAAAGGGGATATAAAAGGATTAGGTCACAAAAAAGAAAGGGAGAGTGGCAGATAAAGATAGGGCCTGATTTACTAAATGTGTTTTCAGGTGAATTGATGAGAAAATGTGTAAAGTGTTCTGCAGGCAGGGAGGCTCATAAGAATATGGGTGCCCTCTTTGATAAAGGGGGCACCCAGATGCCACCCACCCCACCCACAATTCAAACATTCAGTCATAGCTAGGGGAGTAAAAAAAATAACTGCCTTCTTTTTGAACTCAACACACACCCCTTCATTTCACACTTTGTAAAACAGGCCCAAATGGAGAGAGGAAGATAGAATGGCAGAGAAAAATTTGGCCTAAAGATTTAAAATGACCAAATAAGAAATAGTTTAAGAGGAACTCCGGGCAAATCAAATCTTAACCCTTCCGGTGGGGTTACCCCCGCATTGCAAGGGTTAAGTGTTTGCTTTGCAAAGAGAGAAGAAGAGCATCAGCTCTTGGGAAAAAAGGTAAGTATAGTTGCTTTTTTCTTTTCCCATTAGACTACATGAGCATATCATTATTACAGCCTGTGGGAACTCACTGCAAGCTTTAGGGCTTGTTCACACGACGTCCGGATTGAGTCCGGACCAGATCTGTGCGCTCATGCACCCAAAATGTATCCCTATGTGTTTTATGGGCTACAGTTCTCACGTGCGCAGTCCGTTCCGGTCCGGACAGAGAAAATACTGCATGTCACATTTTGTCCAATCTGGATACGGTCCGGAAACGCACGAACGCGTCAAATGCGCTGAAAACGCACCGCACTGAAGCTAACATACTGACAGCCCCACTTTTTTTAACTGGAACGCGTCAAAAACGCACTGCACGCATAGCACCTCTTCTGCAGATCTGCCGAAGATCTGGACCAGAAAATGGTGTGAACAAGCCATGAACTCTGGGCAAATCACATTTTAACCATTGCTGCTACCCCAGGCACTGCATGGGTTTATTGCTTGTTTTGTCTAGGGAGCTAAAATAACAGAGATATATTTACCCGAACCTCAATCCCAACTTGTTCATAGATGGGTCCCTTCAGCCTCACTCCTCCTCCACTCCAGCGTCTAAGGTCCTGGGAGACATCACATTCTATATAGTGTATTAGAAGGGAGGATGACAAGGGACATACCATCACTGGAGCGGAGGAGGTGACAGGTTGGAGGTAGCGGTGTAAGAGCAAGCTGGGATCACGATTCGGGCGAGCCTAACTTTGTAATTTTAGCTTTCTAGACAAAACAAGCACTTAACCCTTGCAGTGCAGGGGTAGCCCCCTGCAAGAGTTAAGAATTGATTTGCCTGGAGTTCTGCTTTAAAGCTTGCAATGATTTTCCCCCTAGGCTATAATAGTTATATATCCTAACGTAGTCTAAAGGGAACAGAAAAAAAGCAACTATACTTGCCTTTTTTCCCCGAGAACTGATGCTCTTCTCTTTTTAATAGCTCAGAATGGGGGTGGGCCCTTGGCGTTCTCACATACAATGCATTGTGTGCAGCCATCAGAAATTTTGGGGCCCCTTACACAGCTTTAAGTCTGGGCCCCCCGCCCCCTACCAACACTGCACCTGTCCACTGGCTGTCCCATTAGGTCTGCCCACTGTAACACTAATTACAACTTAATATATGAAACTGTAATGTAATGCAACGCAATGCAAGAGCTGGGGTGACACTGCGCAGGTGACACCTGACTCCGCTGGGGTGACAACGCACAGGTAAAACTGACTTTGCTGGGGTGACAACGCACAGGTAACACTGACTCCGCTGGTGTGAATATGCACAGATAACACTGACTTTGCTGGGGTGACACCGCACAGGTAACACTGACACCGCTGGGCTGACAATGCATAGGTAACACTGACTCCGCTGGGGTGACTACGCACAGGTAACACTGACTTTGCTGGGGTGACTATGCACAGGCGACACTGACTTTGCTGCGGTGACAATGCACAAATAACAATGATACCTGCTGTCCTCTGCCAACCCACCACCCCAGTGGAATGGGCCCTGTTTAGTGTTGGCACGGCTGTTATCCTCTGCACATCCCCTCCCCCTGTGTCGGGCACCTAGTCAGCCTTGGGCACCTGCTGCTGTCCTTTGCAAAGGCTCTGCCCCCTCCACCCCAGTGTTGGGCCGCTATTCTGCCTTAGGCACTGGCTGCTGTCCAAGGTACCAATTGTACAGGGAAGGGGGGTGGGATGTACCAACTAGACTGTACATAATAGTTTTAGCACAAACTCCTTGGTTGGAGCCCAGGCTGCTGGGGCCCCTTACATGAGTGCTGGCCGTACCCCCCTGATGGCGGCCCTGCTTGTGTGTGATGATGCCAGAGTGCCGGCAACTGGCACAGTGGTGAAGAGAAGAGGCTTCATAGGAAAGGATAGCGGGAGTGAGGAATAAAGTAAGTATAGTTACTTTTTTCGTTCTCCCTAAACAAAAACCCCAATGAAAAGGTCCTTTTTTATTTTGCATATAATTCAGCTTTAAGTAGACATGGAGAGAGAAAAAGGAGAGTGAGGAAATAGCTGTAGGAAGAAAGACACAAATCCAGGAATGGAATAAAAAGGAAAGATGAAGGTAGGAGAAAATAATTAACAATTTGTTTAAGAAAAATAGAACTATAACAAAAAAAAGTACCAGTTTTAAAACTGATGTACTGTATGAAGCATAAACCGCAATAACATAACTAAGTTTTGTCTCCAGACCTTACAGAAGTAATTTTTGTGTTGTCAGCAAACAACAAAAACTGCTGATAAAAAGGATTTAGAACTTTCAAATGGTCAGCAGCAATCACAATTAATCAACTAACAAACACAATGGCTCGAAAAGTGTCCCTGTTGCAAAAAACTGAAAAATATTAAAGAGTAAACTTGGCCAAAATGTATTTCCTCTTTAAGTCTTAAGTATGGTGGAGCAAGGCCCTTCATTATACTTTATGCTTAAAAGAGAAGTAAAGCCAAACCTTTGTTTGGCTAAACTTCTCTTTTGGAACTCTTAAGTGATCATAAAAAGAAACCGTGTAGGCCTAAACTTATCATCTATACATAATACAAAATGGGCACGCTTGAAGCCATGTTGCTCTCTTATTATGCAGAATAAAGGTAAATTTAAGTTCATGGTTTCTAGACAGTGTCCAAATATCAGCCATTCTCAGTCCTTAACGTCATAGATTCCCAGGTTATACATTTTTGGGTTTAGGTAGCCCAGACAATAACAAGATAAAGGTTGATAATGGTATCAGAGTGTAATATAAATGAAGATGTCATGTCTCATGCTTGACAAAGAAAAGTCAGAAAGAAACAAAGCTGCCGAAGGATCTAGCCTTAGCTTCAGCTGATCCTTCAGCTAGCTTCGGGCCCCAGGACCCCTTCGATTTAGTAGAACTGAAGGGCTGCTGTACGGGCTATTCACTATAGCCCGTACAGCTCCTGAAGTTGGCCGAGCGGCTCAGTCAAGCCGAAGGCATATGCCTCGGTTCGACTGAGCCGAGGTGAAAGCTGAAGCAGGTCGAACGGCCGGTCATTGGCTGGCTGACAGCCTGGTTCTGACAGCTGGGTGGAGCCAGCCGTCATCTCATGGCTGGCTCCGGCCACTTGCAGAGAGATCAGCGTCCCTGGTTACCAGTTAACCAGGGACGCTGTCTTTACACACTGAGAGCAGCCTCTCCGTGCTCTCCGTGTGTAATAACAGATGGCGTTCCTGGTTACCTGGTAACCAGGAACGCCATCTGTCATTCCTCCCCCGAACGCTCTGGGAGTCTAATAGGCTCCCGGCCGCCCGGGAGAGAAACACTTTCTCCCAGAAAGGTTCACTTTGATCAATAGAGCAGAGTAAACCTTTCCGTGCTCTGGTTTTTTTTTTCTTCTGACATCGGGGCAGTTGGCTGCCGTCAGAAGAAAAAAAAAAGGAATCACCATAGGAATGCATAGCTAGATTCCTATTGGTTATTTCAATTTGCAATAGCCAATAGCAAACTAGCTATTGCACCCGCCCACTGCTGTTGTCAATCAGCAGAGGGGGACCTGCAGTTCTCCATCAGGTCCCCTCTCTGGTGATTGACAGCAGCAGAGGGCGGGTGTAATTGCTAGTTTGCTAATGGCTATTGCAAAGTGAAATAGTCAATTGGAATCTAGCTATGCATTACTATGGTGTGTTCTTTTTTTTTTTTGACGGCAGCAGAACCGCCGGCCAATAGAAAACAGTTGGGCGGAAATAGCTGTCACTGCTAGCTCCGCACAATCGTTTTATAATTTTTTTTCTACTTTTTTAACTATTTTTCTATTCTGCTCGGTCCCACAGAGGGAGCGAGCAGAACAGCTGAGCCGAATGCCGCTCAGTGGCATTCGGCTATTTACTCACTGCTGTTTGGTATCTATGAGAATAGAACGAACAGCAGCGAGTAGCCTGCCGGAGGTTCGGCTTAGCCGATCCAGATGTTGGATCGGCTGAGTCAAACTCCTTCTGCACTTCGGGTCGGCCGAACATGCTGAGCATGTTC
>NW_017306832.1:589352-594138 GCF_000935625.1 Nanorana parkeri
TTTTTTGACGGCAGCAGAACCGCCGGACAATAGAAAACTATTGGGCGGAGCTAGCTGTCATTGCTAGCTCCGCACAATCGTTTTCTATTTATTTTGTTGTACTTTTTAAACTATTTTTCTGTTCTACTCGATCCCTCTGAGGGACCGAGCAGAACAGCCGAGCCGAATGCCGCTCAGCGGCATTCGAATATTCACTCACTGCTATTCGGCATCTATAAGAATAGGCCGAACAGCAGCGAGTAGTCTGCCGGAGGTTCGGCTCAGCCGATCCAGATGTTGGATCGGCTGAGTCGAACTCCTTCTGCACTTCGGGTCGGCCGAACATGCTGAGCATGTTTGGCCGACCCGAAGCCATGCGAAGCAAGCCGATGTACGGCTGATTTCAGCCGATATACGGCTGAAATCAGCCGTACAAGCCTGAATAGTGTTCGGCTCACAGCCGTACAAGCCTGAATAGTGTTCGGCTCACTTCACTTGGGGTCGGTTGTTCACTCAGCGGCCCTCGGCCGCTTAGTGAATAGACCCCATAGTGTCATACTTGCTGATAAATTGCATTGCATATTTTGAACCTTGTTATTTATTCTCACTAATCATTTTTTTATCATTAATTTGCACTGATTTTATAGGTAATACATTTATATTTTTGACCCAGCTGTCATGGTGCACATGGGCACCAATGACAAAATAGGAGGCAAATGGAGTGTCCTAAAAAGCGAGTTGGTGCTAGAAAGAGGGCTTTTGGGTTCATGGAGAACTGGGCTGACTTCTCAGCTGGTTACCGCCTCCATAGCTGAGATGGGCTGCATCTAAATGGGGAAGGTGCAGCACTTTTGGAAGAGAAAATTGTTAAAAGACTGGAGGAGCTTTTAAACTATATAATGGGGGGAGGGAATAAAAATGGATATAATAAATATAGAGCAAGTACCTACAGAGGCAATTAATACAAGGGGGGACAGAGGGCTCACTCCAGTCAATATAGTTAATCTAATCACTCCAGTTAATCTAATTAGTAATGTATCAACCATACCAAGGTCTAATCAAAAAAGTAGTGGAGAGCCAGAAATGAGTAATAATGTAACCCAAACTAGCACCAAACTTAAATGTATGTACACCAATGCTAGAAGTCTAGCAAACAAATTAGAGGAGCTCGAAGTTATGGTACTCGAGGAGGACTTCGATATAGTGGAAATAACTGAAACTTGGCTAGACAAACATACGAGATGGCCTCATGACCGAGAGACGCAATGGTGTAGAGTCTTTGTGGCTAGAACTAGATAAGACTGATGCTAGTCGTAAATTAATTGTGCGTGTGTGTTATAAACCCCCGATCATAGGGGAAGAGGAGGAGGCTCACCTATATTCCCAAATAGAAATTGCTGGTAAGCAGGGAAATGCTGTTATAATGGTTGACTTCAATTATCCGGACATTGATTGGTCAAATGGAACCTCTAAAGGCTGGCCAGTTTCTGAACCTGTTGCGGGACAATTTCATGGATCAGATGGTTGATGTCCCAACCAGGTAGAATGCAATACTAGATTTATTAATTTCTGATAATGTGGACCTTGTTGCAGAAATAGCGATTAGGGACACATTGGGTAATAGTGATCACAGGGTGCTTACTTTTAATGTTGAACAGAAAAAAGTTTCCAGGCACACCCACCAGCCAGCATGTGCTGGAAACTTTTTTCTGTTTTACTGTTTGAAGCCCTTCCGTAGGCACCTTGCTGTAAAGCTGGTAACGAATTGATGAGTGCGTTTGTCATTTGTTTTGCTTGTCATTTGTTTTGCTTAACTGTTTTACTTTTAATGTTGGGTACAGAAAAGAGAATAGGGTTGGTTTGACAAGAACGCTAAATTTCAAAAAGGCAAACTTCGATAAGCTGCATCATCTAGTATATGACACTGAATGGGACAAATATGTCTAACAATGAACACTGACGAGAAGTGGGATAGATTTAAGAATACATTACACAATGCTATTACCAAGTGCATACCATTGGGTAACAAAAATAAAAGATGAAAACGGGAGATTAGTCATACATGACAGGGAGAGGGTTGAGGTGTTAAATTCATTTTTCTCCTCAGTATATACGCAGGAAAAAGACAGGTTTAATGGAGATAAGAATGTGAGTAGCTCAGTGCGTAAGGAACCGCAGTGGTTGACAGTAGCCGGGGTTCAGCAAAGACTTGAAAAACGTAATGCAAATAAAGCATTAGGACCAGATAATCAAGGTACTTAACAAACTCGGCCAGATTTTAGCGAGACCATTATTCCTCATTTTCAACGACTCCGTAATGACTGGTAGGGTACCAAGTGACTGGCGGAAAGCTACAGTAGTTCTAATTTTCAAAAAAGGTTCAAGATGCCAACCTGGGAACTATAGACCAGTGAGTCTAACATCAATAGTTTGCAAACTGTTAGAGGGAATGATAAAGGACTATATAGTGGATTTTGTTCATGGCAATGGTATAATAAATGATAATAAGCATGGATTTAGGAAGGACCATTCTTGTCAGACCAACCTACTAACATTCTACAAACAGGTGAGTAGAGATCTGGATGGAGGGAAATTGGTGGATGTGGTATATCTGGATTTTGCCAAAGCTTTTGACACAGTACCACATAAATGCTTAATACCCAAGCTTAGATCTATGGGCATAGATGAAATGGTGTGTACGTGGATAGTGAACTGGCTACAGGAACCTGTCCAGAGAGTATTGATAAATGGCTCTTTTTCAGATTGGTCTAAGGTCGAGAGTGGCGTGGCCCAGGGTTCTGTGTTAGGCTCTATACTGTTTAACCTGTTTATTAATGATATCTGGGAAGGTGTTAATAGCCATGTTTCTATGTTTGCAGATTATACTAAAATTGGGAGGGTAATAGACACGGACTTAGACAGTGTAACATTACAGGAGGATAAAATAGGGGAGTGGGCACCTATATGGCAGATGAGATTTAATGTTGAAAAATGTAAAGTAATGCATTTTGGGGTTAAAAATAGGCAAGAGGAATACATATTAATGTGTACTCCACTAGGGAAGTCAGAAATGGAAAAAGATTTGGGGGTCATAGTAGACCACAGATTGAATAATAGCTTGCAATGGCATGCTGCAGCAAACAAAGCAAGCAGAGTTCTGTCTTGTATTAAAAAGGGAATGTACTGTAGAGATAAAGCAATAATTTTCCCACTTTATAGATCATTGGTTTTGGCCTCATCTAGAGTATGCGGTCCAGTTTTGGTCCCCAATCCACAGAAAAGATGTCCTTGAGCTGGAGAGAGTCCAGAGAAGGGCAACTAAACTAATTAGGGGCTGGAGGACCTAAGCTATGAGACAAGGTTAATATATTTAAATTTGTTCATGCTAGAAGTGAGGAGATTAAGAGGGGACATTATTTTGATGTACAAAATGTTTAGTGGTGATGGCAAGATCAGCAATAAACTATTTACAGTAAACTCCATAACAAAGACTAGAGGCCACCACCTAAAATTGGTGGAGAAAAGATTTAACCACAAGGGGCGTAGGGGCTTTTTTTGCCGTAGAGCGGTTAAAGTCTGGAACTCACTGCCATAAGCAGTGGTATCAACTGAGAGCATTGAATCATTCAAAAAGTGTTTAGATACCTTCCTCAGAGACTGTAACATACAGGGGTACACGTACGTGTACACATACACATGCACAATCATCCACAAAAGTTGAACTTGATGGACCTGTGTCTTTATTCAACCTCAAATACTATGTAACTATGTATTTATCTCCTCCCCCAGCATGCACCACTGGCTATCGTTCAACAGTGATTGGCTGAAGGGGGATATCCACTCATAGCAATCCCATTGGTTGCTCTGTTCTATCACCAGGGAACACACTGCAGTACCTCTGGCAGCAGACAGTTGGCAAGCAATGATAGATTGTTTAGGGAGAAAGCCACATGAACCAAAACTACAAATTAGTATCAGACAACATACAGTCTGACAAACACTAAATTTAATAGCACCCTTTCCACAAGGGCACTGCAAATGCAAATTTTAACTTTTACACTAATGCTAAAAAAGCAAGACAATGCTAAGGGAAGAATGAGATGAAGGAGTTCATTAAAGCTGAATATGGCAAATTAGGGGTTAATAAGGGGCTAAAATATTATTAAAAATAAACAGCATTTTTAAAAAATAATTATCATTCATAAGTTAATGACAGCTCAGTCCTGTAAATTACACAGATAGAGTGGCTCTAATCTGTGCAATCGACAGTGCTCAGTGACAGCCTCTCTCTGCTCTGTTTATTCTGATGCAAAGTGTTTGGTCCTGCAGACTACAAAGATGCAAATGCTCAGCCCTGTCTCATGGGCCACTAGAAAAAGTACCATGGGGCAGCACATTGAGGAGCCTTGGTACAGAATATGTACATACTTGTGTCAATAAACAGACTGGCTCCCTTACTTGTTGCCAGTGCTTTCCATGGGTGATTAGATATGTCCAAGCCAGACTTACACACAACACTAAATATCTGTTTTTTAATCTGTCATGTTCCTAAAGTACAGACAATACATTCCAGCTAGATCAGCTATTAAAATTTATTTTAAAAGATGTATAATATTGTACAAAGTCCTCCCCATCTACTAGATTGTAAGCTCTCACGAGCAGGGCCCTCCCAACCCTATTGTTCTGAAACTGTATTGTACTGTAAATTGTATTGTAACTGTACTGTCTCCACTATTTTGAAAACGCTGAGCAAATTGTTGGCGCTATATAAATCCTGTATAATAATAATATAATAATAATTTGTCTC
>NW_017306832.1:596255-621590 GCF_000935625.1 Nanorana parkeri
TACCAATATATACAGTAAAAGGGTAAGAAAAGAGCAGGTCAGCCCAATAAAAGATGAAAACGGGAGATTAGTCATACATGACAGGGAGAGGGTTGAGGTGTTAAATTCATTTTTCTCCTCAGTATATACGCAGGAAAAAGACAGGTTTAATGGAGATAAGAATGTGAGTAGCTCAGTGCGTAAGGAACCGCAGTGGTTGACAGTAGCCGGGGTTCAGCAAAGACTTGAAAAACGTAATGCAAATAAAGCATTAGGACCAGATAATCAAGGTACTTAACAAACTCGGCCAGATTTTAGCGAGACCATTATTCCTCATTTTCAACGACTCCGTAATGACTGGTAGGGTACCAAGTGACTGGCGGAAAGCTACAGTAGTTCTAATTTTCAAAAAAGGTTCAAGATGCCAACCTGGGAACTATAGACCAGTGAGTCTAACATCAATAGTTTGCAAACTGTTAGAGGGAATGATAAAGGACTATATAGTGGATTTTGTTCATGGCAATGGTATAATAAATGATAATAAGCATGGATTTAGGAAGGACCATTCTTGTCAGACCAACCTACTAACATTCTACAAACAGGTGAGTAGAGATCTGGATGGAGGGAAATTGGTGGATGTGGTATATCTGGATTTTGCCAAAGCTTTTGACACAGTACCACATAAATGCTTAATACCCAAGCTTAGATCTATGGGCATAGATGAAATGGTGTGTACGTGGATAGTGAACTGGCTACAGGAACCTGTCCAGAGAGTATTGATAAATGGCTCTTTTTCAGATTGGTCTAAGGTCGAGAGTGGCGTGGCCCAGGGTTCTGTGTTAGGCTCTATACTGTTTAACCTGTTTATTAATGATATCTGGGAAGGTGTTAATAGCCATGTTTCTATGTTTGCAGATTATACTAAAATTGGGAGGGTAATAGACACGGACTTAGACAGTGTAACATTACAGGAGGATAAAATAGGGGAGTGGGCACCTATATGGCAGATGAGATTTAATGTTGAAAAATGTAAAGTAATGCATTTTGGGGTTAAAAATAGGCAAGAGGAATACATATTAATGTGTACTCCACTAGGGAAGTCAGAAATGGAAAAAGATTTGGGGGTCATAGTAGACCACAGATTGAATAATAGCTTGCAATGGCATGCTGCAGCAAACAAAGCAAGCAGAGTTCTGTCTTGTATTAAAAAGGGAATGTACTGTAGAGATAAAGCAATAATTTTCCCACTTTATAGATCATTGGTTTTGGCCTCATCTAGAGTATGCGGTCCAGTTTTGGTCCCCAATCCACAGAAAAGATGTCCTTGAGCTGGAGAGAGTCCAGAGAAGGGCAACTAAACTAATTAGGGGCTGGAGGACCTAAGCTATGAGACAAGGTTAATATATTTAAATTTGTTCATGCTAGAAGTGAGGAGATTAAGAGGGGACATTATTTTGATGTACAAAATGTTTAGTGGTGATGGCAAGATCAGCAATAAACTATTTACAGTAAACTCCATAACAAAGACTAGAGGCCACCACCTAAAATTGGTGGAGAAAAGATTTAACCACAAGGGGCGTAGGGGCTTTTTTTGCCGTAGAGCGGTTAAAGTCTGGAACTCACTGCCATAAGCAGTGGTATCAACTGAGAGCATTGAATCATTCAAAAAGTGTTTAGATACCTTCCTCAGAGACTGTAACATACAGGGGTACACGTACGTGTACACATACACATGCACAATCATCCACAAAAGTTGAACTTGATGGACCTGTGTCTTTATTCAACCTCAAATACTATGTAACTATGTATTTATCTCCTCCCCCAGCATGCACCACTGGCTATCGTTCAACAGTGATTGGCTGAAGGGGGATATCCACTCATAGCAATCCCATTGGTTGCTCTGTTCTATCACCAGGGAACACACTGCAGTACCTCTGGCAGCAGACAGTTGGCAAGCAATGATAGATTGTTTAGGGAGAAAGCCACATGAACCAAAACTACAAATTAGTATCAGACAACATACAGTCTGACAAACACTAAATTTAATAGCACCCTTTCCACAAGGGCACTGCAAATGCAAATTTTAACTTTTACACTAATGCTAAAAAAGCAAGACAATGCTAAGGGAAGAATGAGATGAAGGAGTTCATTAAAGCTGAATATGGCAAATTAGGGGTTAATAAGGGGCTAAAATATTATTAAAAATAAACAGCATTTTTAAAAAATAATTATCATTCATAAGTTAATGACAGCTCAGTCCTGTAAATTACACAGATAGAGTGGCTCTAATCTGTGCAATCGACAGTGCTCAGTGACAGCCTCTCTCTGCTCTGTTTATTCTGATGCAAAGTGTTTGGTCCTGCAGACTACAAAGATGCAAATGCTCAGCCCTGTCTCATGGGCCACTAGAAAAAGTACCATGGGGCAGCACATTGAGGAGCCTTGGTACAGAATATGTACATACTTGTGTCAATAAACAGACTGGCTCCCTTACTTGTTGCCAGTGCTTTCCATGGGTGATTAGATATGTCCAAGCCAGACTTACACACAACACTAAATATCTGTTTTTTAATCTGTCATGTTCCTAAAGTACAGACAATACATTCCAGCTAGATCAGCTATTAAAATTTATTTTAAAAGATGTATAATATTGTACAAAGTCCTCCCCATCTACTAGATTGTAAGCTCTCACGAGCAGGGCCCTCCCAACCCTATTGTTCTGAAACTGTATTGTACTGTAAATTGTATTGTAACTGTACTGTCTCCACTATTTTGAAAACGCTGAGCAAATTGTTGGCGCTATATAAATCCTGTATAATAATAATATAATAATAATCTGTCTCCACTTCCTCAGAGTGAAGAAGTAGCATACCCCCCAGTGCCCGCTAACCTACTGAAAGGCCTGAGTAAAGCCATTTAGGAGGCAGGGGTTGTGCCTATAGAAACAATGACTTTAAGAAAGGTGATATTTGCATAGGTATTTCAATAGGGAACAGTGGAGTCATGGACTGCGCTGGAGAGACACATAGTAAAAAGGTATAGCTCTTTGTTATTTCAGTTAATTCACTTGTTTCATTAGTTTAAGAAGGCTGACATCCTGAGAGGGAGAATCTTTTTGTGTTGAAAAAATCTGTGATTTGCATATAACACATATACCTGAACAAAAGCTAAAGGAAACGGATAAAAACAAGTGACTGTGAAAATGCCTGTAAATATAATTAGGTTCCTTCTCAATGTTTTGGGTCTGTCCCCCTTTGTAAAATCGTAACTACACAATCACATTTAACAAGCTGATTTGTTGAGTATTTTTTATGTTAAGAAAGCAACAACAACTTATTCTGATTAGAATAAATACAAGCTTAACAACTCCTGGCCACCTGTTAGGCACTACTGTTACAAAAGCTTTGTATTTTGGATTCATTGTGTATAGCCTGAGTTTCAGGAAATGTTTTACTTTCCTATCTATCAAACAAGTTTTCTTCACTGCCCAGATATCTGGTTCTGAACGTAGTTGCTTCCCACTGCTATTGGAACCAGAAAATTGGACCATGAAATCAGATATGTTATTACTACAGCAAGCATTAATCTGTGCAGTGGCATTGCCAGCATGTCTACTGAACAATCTTGCAGCACTGAATATCACTTTAGAGTACATCTTCCAAATTTAAAATGCAGCTCTTTGGTTATTCTCATTTGTATGTGGTTCAGGAGAAACCATTGTGGATTCTCACAAAATGCATCAGTGAATAACAGAATTATCAATGTATACCAATTATATACTGTGATTAACTTTAACTGTATTAGTCTGTACTCTGATGGGAATTTATCAAAACCAGACAAAATCTGGAGCAGCTGTGCATGACAGCCAATCAGCTTCTATCTCTCATTTTCAAACCTTAACTGAACAAACTTAAGATAGAAGTTGATTGGATTGGTTGCCATGGGCAACTGCTCCAGATTTTGTCTGCTCCAGTTTTGATAAATCCCCCCCTCCCCATTGATTTGGCTCTGAAAAAAGGGAATTTGGTGTTAAGAAGTGGAAAAAGAAACACATCAAAATAAACTAAGTGCCCACACAGGCCTGAATGTGCCTTCCCCATGTTAAATTTGTTTGAATTATTAAAAACATTTACCGTTCATGGTACCATCCTTAGTTCTATTATTGTACTGTATGTACAATATGTGGTGTAGCGCTCACCCCCGAAGCAGCCGCTGAGTATGATATAGGTTCTCCTACCTGTTGGTTCCAGCTACCGGTCCCCTTTGATCAGCAACAGCACACCGACACTCATGGACAGAATGGCTCAAGTCTTAGGGTCTTTTTAGGGTATTTATTTGTAAGCTCAACAGGAGAGAGAGGGTTTAGGATCTGTAGGATGCCCTTGGAATTTGCTTCAGAGGACAGCTTTCTCCCCTAGCAACCGCTAAGGCCGATAGCACTGTTATCTGGTCCCAGGGACCAATAGTAGTAGTAATACTGCGAACAGCCAGGATGATCCAGTAGCTTATGTGGAGAAGGTTAGCTATCTCTGGACTTAGGTAAGGACCCCTGGCTTCTTCTTGAACAAATACCTGGAATAGGGTGAGGGATCTCCCTCAGATCTCCCTCAGACGGACGCTCTCACCAGCTCCTCTGCGGTACCCATCAACAAGCAGACTCTCCCTCCTTCCCAGCTTCCATCAGGTATTTTCCTCTTCAGGATCTGGAATCTCTGTGCCCTCAGCATCTGCAACTGCCATGGAGCATTCCAGGTTAGTGGTAGTATCTTCTTAGAACAAGGCACCCAACACCTGCCACGTGTGTGGGCCCAGCAAAGTATCAGTGTATCCTAGGCCTCCAGGCCCCTCAGCACCTGCCATGTGCTGAGGCCCAGGCCATTTGCTTGCATCACACAGACCTCCTAGGGCGAGGCCCCTAGGGGGAAGAGACCTCTGCACAGTGTCCCCAGACCTTTTATTACCTGCCCTCAACCATGCCTCTGAGTCATCCTACTCAGGGATTGGCTAGGGTCAGGTGCATAGTCATAAC
Organism: Nanorana parkeri; assembly: GCF_000935625.1. NCBI lineage: Eukaryota > Metazoa > Chordata > Amphibia > Anura > Dicroglossidae > Nanorana > Nanorana parkeri. The sequence goes on from NW_017306832.1 coordinate 601,264, forward strand.
CTGAGGATGGATCCTCCCTCAAGACTCCCTTTTCCTCAGCAACAGGAGGAGCAATCAATCCAGCAGATCCAGGGACACCTATAGAATGCAGAGCTCTGCACAATCAGTATCCAGACTTGGTTACAGCCTAGGTATCTCTAAATTGAATAGCGACATTTTAGAGGGCACTACAGTTGTAATCAGCCCCAGTTCTTGTACTGTCCACTCGATCATAGTACTCTTAGCTATGCCCTTAGCTGCTACAACAAATGGTAACCTCAGCAAGCTTTCCACACCCCCCTCTCTATGCCTCATTTGTGTATGCCTCAAAAGTTTGCCTGATAAATGATGTTGCATACACAACAGTGTTTGGATTGTGGGACTCCAAAGTATGTCACAATTTTTGTATTGCAGGGAATGAGCAGTCATTAATATGTGACGTACAGAATTGTCATGTACCAGGCATGAAGGTGGACCCTCTGTGTCTGCAGGTGATGGGGGCTTACCTAGGGTTGTGAAAAACCAAAGAATATCTGGTGTTCACCAGGGCATCACACATTGATTGTTGGTTTTGAGGGAGAAACACAAGCCTTCCCCTCCCACCCCCTGGAGACAGCTGAAAAGCAGATTTGGGACAAACTAAAGGTCAGTGCTGGTGGCAAGCAGGTGTAGTCAGTAAACATGAACAATGCAGGGTTGTCACCAGGAAATCAGCCAGCAGGGTAGCAGGAATCTAAGGTGAAGCTACCCAGAGCAGGGTGCTGAACATAGAGTGCAGGGACAGGGTGCTGGAAGCAGGAATAGGGTACAGGATAGAGTAGGTAACAGGGAAGTTCCAAGCAGATTTTAGGGAAATTGTCCATAGGTTGACCTGGGAAGTTCCAAGCAGTAGTAGTATCTATGGAACACTATAGTTTTAAGAGAGTAGTATTAACAAACCACTAGGCTGAAAACAGCACAGGAGAGGATGTACCAGGATAAGCTGTTGTATCTGGATGAGTAACAGTATGCAGCGATGCAAACCATAGAGTTTGTCACATACAGCGTGGTGTATGGGGAGGGGTGGGCTGGAGTATTTTAAGTACAATACAGGGTTCAGAGTGGAACAGCTCAGAGTATACCTTGTACAGTACACTGTACAGAGTGGGATGACCCAGACTATGTGATTTACAGCAAGGTGTACAAGGTGGGGCAGCCCAGGGTATACCTTGTACATCACAGTGTGCATATTGGGATGGAGCAGGGTATGTTACATACAGTACAGTGTATAGAGTGGCATGGCTTTCAATAACTTACATTTGGCAGAGTATTCGGAGCAGGGATACACAGAGTATTCTAAGTACAGTGTATGGAGTGGTATAGTTCAGAATATGTGAAAAACAGCACAACCAGAGCAGGCACACATTTGCTTGCATCCTAAATAATAAAATATTGCATTTAATCAAATTACCAAAAAAAACACAAAAGGGTGGATAAAAATGGCATTATGCAATAATGCATATGCACTCAAATATGTAAATATTACAATTCAGATATTGTAAAAAAGCAACACATTTACATTATTAATAAAGCCACATAGTATCACATCCATCAACTAAATTAAACATTGATGTAGTATACATGACATATTAAACTAACAACTATACCCCTGACAGTGTGTAAAAACAATATTTTTGCTTGTTAAAGGAGAACTATGAGGTGAGTGCTTTTCACTCACCTCATAGTTCTAGCCGACCTGTGACAATGAGCCCGTGGTTTCCTCTGCTGTACACGGCCGGCCGATGCCGGCATCTGAGTTTTAGTTTTGTTTTCGGGCGTCACAGCGGGGGGTGGAGCCGGCGGGATATTCAAAAGTGAAAACATGACATTTACACAGAATACAGTTTTATATTCAGCTACTCAATATAATTACTCAATCTGTCACTGCTGTATGATGAGCAATGCTAGAATTTATGAGAAAAATTATGAAATGGTAATTGTAAAGAAATGTTTCTCTACAATTAAAAACAAATGTATACTATTATAATTCAATCTGTATACATTAATTAAGAAATATATATATAATAGATATATGCATAGTTTAGTTAATGACCCAGATCTGATTTCACATTACAGTGAACCCATGGGCATGCTACCACTACATGAGAGCTTTGCCTGTACTTTTTAGACCACGCTTGTCACAAAGATCAGCTCTTAATTAACTACACATTCAAGCGAAGGTGACAGAGAGACACTGCCAGAGTGATAGAGGGAGAGATAAAGCAAAACGGAATAAGAATAAGGAAGATGATGGAGTTAGAGATAAACCATGACAGAGGAAAACAACAGCAAAGAGTCTAGACAGCTTGGGAGACGAAGAAAGGGAGAGATAAGACAAACAACAAGAAGAGTGAGTATGTTTTATTCATTGCTTAAGAGAAGAAAAGGGAAAGCAAATGTAAGAGATAGCAAGGAAACAACTATGCAGAGAACATAACTGTGCATGCAAATCTTACACCTCCACCCACCGACACCATTAAAAAACACAGTAGAAAAACATTGCATACCAGTAACAATGTCTCTGGACAATCTATACGGTTTCTCCATTTATAGTCTGACCCAGAAGAAGATTTCTAAAGCACATTTTTAGAAAACAAATATAAACATGATTTAAAATTAAATTAAATTTGTCTGTAATTTGTTACTCCCTCCTCAGGCGATCTAAACAACAAATACATGTAATAAGATAGAACCAATAAATAATGTATATCCACAATCTAATACGCATTACTGCAACCCCAGGTGAAATAATGTCTATAAAAGTCCTTAGCCACTGATATCATACAGTCTAAACCAGTTTTCAAAGCTTGAACCCAAGAAAATTCCCAAGAAAAAAACAAAACACCACCTCCTGGACGAAATTCACCTAAACATAAGACCCTTTGATGGAGCGGAAGGTGTAATTGCACTTAATGGTCTCCTGTTTTCACATATAATATCCTCAGATGTCCACTCTATTATTATTATAGCAATCAAATCCTCATCAAAAATGTACCATGTACTCCCAATGACTGCTAAAGAGTACCTTAACACTCTTGAATACTGATGTTCCTCTGTCATACTCTGGAAATCTGCCAGAGAACCAATGTGTTCCTAACTTATTGAACTGTGACAAGATGACTTCAAAGAAGAATTCAAATCTCAAAACATATCAAATCAATAAATTAAAAATGAACAATGTAAATAAAGAAAATGTAATGGAAAAGGGAGAGAGAGAAAAAAAAGAGTGAGAGGGCAGCAACAAAAAGCAGGCACGACAGTATGGAAAGAAAAAAAGAGAGAGATATACAGTGGATAGAGGAAAATAATAAAATAATGGAAATGGAAGAGTCAGCAGGATTTAAAGTAAATATGAATAAATAAGGTGAACTTGTGATATCTTTGAATATTCATTCATGTGCTAGGGAAATTAAAACATTTTATTTTTCCAAAGCATAGATTGATTACTTGGTGTAAAACCAGCTTTACCTTATTCATGAAGCTCAGTGAACATTCACTTGGCAAAGTAAACAGACTTTATCTAATCAACCCCAGGATGAGAAGAAAAGAACGAGAAAGATAAGGTAATACAGGGACAAAGAGTTAAAGCAATAGAGATAGAGAATTATAGAGACAAACAGAATGACATACAGACAAAAGTCAGAAAGAAAATGATATGATGGCCAATTGAACGGGATTCCATTAAAGAATTTCATTAAAAAATTGCGTAGTGAACTGATTAAATTTAACATAGAAAGTGTTAGTGAAGCTAACAAAGAAAAGACACATATCATTTTCCCATTTAAGAGTTTATTGTTGTAATCCACAATGCAGTTGGTGTTAGAATCAAAATAACAAAGATTTGCATACAATACAAATTGCAAACATTTTGTTTACATTTTCCTAATTAAGTTTCTGAAATTGTCCCTAATTTCAAGGACCAATGCAGGGTCTCTGACTCCTGGCCACTGGACATTTATTAAGTCAGTGGACAGAGTATTCTCAGAGACCTACCCCTCTCTCTGTCTCACAAAGTCATTAACCATCCATGCAGCCTTTATGATATTATCTACATATGAGGGGTCCAGCCACAGTGCAGTGTGGAAGATGTGCCATCTATTGGCCAAAATACCATAGGTACACATGCCAGGCATGGATCAACTGGTAGATGAAAACCCTCTTTGGAACATCAATTCCTCTATTTGGGTAAGGCTTCATGATGTTGCTAAACATTGAAAAGGCCTTATCTGCAACCACAATGAAGGGCAGGAGCTAACCACCAGCTGTAATAGGTTGAGGACTGGGTATGTTGATGGTCCTTTCCACTATGCTTTTGCCCATTAGTGAGTTCCTGAAAACTTAGGAATCAGCCGTTACATCATAACCCTTAACATCCATGGCAATTAGGTTATAGTTGCTATCTGGAACTGCAATTAGAACTATGGAAAAATACTTCTAGTAATTGAAAAATCCACTTGATCCACTTTTGGGGGCCCCTGGATACAAATGTGTTTGCCATCCAGGGCAAGGATGCAGTTAAATAAATTCTGCCGTTTGGCAGAAATCCTTGGCTGATTTCTTTCCACAACACATTCTAGATGGCTTGATAAGTCTTATGTACAAATCTGGATATTGTGTCTTTTCTCATGAGAAACTGGAAGTGCAGGGGTGTGAAGGACTCACTAGAGACCAGATACCTGTGAATACAAAAATACCAAGTATTCTTATTCTAGGGTTTTCTGTGTTTTAGCGCAAAATCAAAATGTGATATCACAGATTTCCCATCTGTCAAGTCTTTCTTTTTCCAACAATGCAACAATCATGGTCTGGAAATTAACTTAATGACCATAGGTGGTGATTAGGGCTGCAACAACTAATCGACATAATCGATTATTGAAAAAGTTGTCAACTTTTTCAATATTGTCAAGTTTACTTTAAACCACCCAAAATAAACTGTATAGGGCAACTGTGTAGATGTCCAAGCTGCACTAAAGGTTGGTTCTGCCCAGAATTGGGTCATAGCTTTCTTCCAGATAACAGAAGAGTCAACAGAAGCGTCATTTCCTGGGCCACCTGCAAGCTGTGTGTGCTTATTGGTTAGCCAGCCAGGTTAGATGCATCACAACTCACTTACATACAGGGTTCAACACCTTTCCAATGCCTTGCTGTGACTGGGGTTCCACATTCTCTTTAGTCATGATGTTGGATTGCCCTACCCTTACTTCTTTAGTGTCTATTTCATTTAGGACATTTTATAGACTTTAGAAAAGTCTGCATATCATTAATTTATATAGTGTGACAAAGTCTTACTGAGTCCAAATCAAATCAGTGTCTGCTTGCAAAGGAGCATGCATTCTAAAATATGTACCACAGCCACAAATGTACATACACTATGACCAGTTTTGGAAAGGTGGCAATAATCTACTAGTTAGTTTTTGAAATGATAGCACAAAGAGAAAAGGCATGATCATTATTTCAATTGTTTTAATTTTGCTTTTTAATTAATAATGAAAACCCTTGTTATATTTTAAGTATATTCCAAGAATACCAGTAAAATCAGTAACTTACTTTATTTGCATTCATTTTAAAAGTTACCACTAGTTAGATAAAAATGTGCTCATCAATTCTTCTCATTTTTCAATTCAGGGTTCTGTTTTTTGTCTCTTGTTTTATCATAATAATGACATTATAAAATACCTATCTGATAGATATGGAGCTGTTGAATCCAGATGTCATCTGTTCTACTAGAATTTTTTCATAGCAAGTAATAATTATAAGATTTATTTTGCTTTGGGTTTCAGAATCTCAGTGACAAAATAATACAACCCATTTTGTTTCCTTTTCCTCCTATGGGCAATATTTCAGGATCTTTGACAGATGGAGACAGAGAAGAGAAACAATCCTTTTCATAAGCACATTCAAAATTGCCTTCATGCATGGTGAGTCTCATGCTCATTAATACCCACTGAACCCACTGAGCTATTGCTACACCCTGGGGTTAATAATTAGCTATTTTCAATGACAACAAGTTAATTAAAGCAATTGCTTGTTTAGATGTCTTTTAAGAAAATGAATTTAAAGTTTGTCAAGAGGATTTAGATTGCATTGCTGACTATAAGGCAATTCTGTTTTTAATGATCACGTATAAAAAACAAAGGTTCAAAAAAATTCAGAAAAAAAGTAATTTAGCAGACAGCATACAGGTGAAACTCGAATAATTAGAATATTGTGCAAAAGTTCATTTATTTCACTAATGCAACTTAAAAGGTGAAACTAATATATGAGATAGACTCATTACATGCAAAGCAAGATAGTTCAAGCCGTGATTTGTCATAATTGTGATGATTATGGCTTACAGCTCATGAAAACCCCAAATCCACAATCTCAGAAAATTAGAATATTACATGCAATCAATAAAACAAGGATTGTACATAGAACAATATCGGACCTCTGAAAAGTATAAGCATGCATATGTACTCAGTACTTGGTTTGGGCCCCTTTTGCAGCAATTACTGCCTCAATGTGGCATGGCATGGAAGCTATCAGCCTGTGGCACTGCTGAGGTGTTATGGAAGACCAGGATGCTTCAATAGCGGCCTTCAGCTAATAAATGAACTTTTGCACGATATTCTAATTATTCGAGTTTCACCTGTATTTGATTAATTTTATTACTACTATTTCTCATTTATATAACATCCCCCACCCCACATCTATGTCCTGCTACAGCTCACTGGAAATTTACGCTCACTTTCTGACCAGTTTGGTGTAGTCAGTCCATCTAGAGTGCATCAGCATGGGTAGTTACTCTAGCATTGCTGCTACGGAGCAATTTAAAGTTGAACTCCAGCCAAGTCAGGGAGGGAGGTTTAAAGCAGGGACATTGCTAGGATTGTGAATGACCTGGGACACCTCTGGGAACCATGTGCCACCATCCTTGCACTCATAAAACATGTCTAAACCTCGGCAGGAGTGTGTAACCACAGTGTGCAAGGGCCAGGAGTGCGTAGAATACAGAGTGCAGGGGTAAGGACTGTGTAATACAAGAGTAAAAAGGTCAGGGGTACATAACCTTTGCCCACCCTGAAGACCAAATCCCCCCCCCCAACACAAATGCCCCTTCCAACACAATTGTTTACCCCAAAACAATTGTTTACCCCCTCAGGTCCACCCAACATAAATCTCCACCCCCCCTGCCAGGCCCAAATCCCCCTCCACAGCACAAATCTTTATTCCACAATCATATATACCCACCTCTTGTGCATATCCACCTAAGTCTAATGGCCAAAACAAAGATAGCAAGAAAAACCTGAACAGATATTCAAACACTTTAACTAAGCAATGTAGTAGGAGTTTGATGAAGTCACTACCATGCTGCTATTTTTTCATCTTAGGGTCTCCTGAAAAGGAAGCTGTACATAAGGGCCTGCAGTGGAAAAATCTCGCTGCTCTTTATTCTTACGTGGATCTGTGGCTCCTTCACCTTTTATACTACCTACTAATGTCTACCACCTCCTATGCTGCTGTTGCAGTGCGTGGACCTGTGACTCCTCCAACTCTCCTGCTTCCTATTGCTTATCATCCCCCTACTGGTCATCACTTAACCATGCATCAGTTGGTAAGATTACCAGGGATCAAGGAGGAAAGGGTATCTGCCACGAGGAAGCAAAGCCATGCTCCATTACCAAGAAGGCCACTGCTGGACAGAGCCACAGCATGGGATAAGACACAGTAAGTTGATACCTGGGGAAAGATCAGCTTCAAGGAGCCTCTGCTTTAATTTGTTCACCCACAGCTTCCACAGCATAGTAGAAAGTGCTGGCTAATGGTAAAAGGACATGGATACAAATATAAGGTCAAAGGCAGGAGAAAACACACAGAGTCCTTCAGTCTGAGAAGAGATGCAAGATCATGGACACCTGTACTTACTAAATAGCAGCTGTAGGTTTATAAAATAGGTTTTTAAATATTACTCTAACATTAACTGTTCACATTTTGTTCTGGATTGCTGATTCAGTGCAAAAGAGAGATCAATACTCAGTGTGCACTGCTTGAAAATAGAAAACATAATGACCACAAGTTGTGTGGTGACATAGATCATGCAAATAACCATAATCACTCCACTCTATGGAATAGATATTGTACGCAGCATTCTACTCCTCTGATTTGTATCTTACAGGGAGTAATACGTTCCTCAAACAGACACTGACAGATGTAAGCTATCTGGACACTTGCATGTGGGAGGTAGAAAAAACAGGACTGTTAAAATTATAAATCAGAGCTGTCAAAAACAGTTTGATAAAACTAAAATACGGGCTATTTTTATCATGGCATACTGCAAAAATGTTAGACATTTTGTAACACTTTACTGCAATGCAAAACTGTATATACAATATATATTTGCAGAAACCCTTTTTAGATAAAGAGTTATGCTCTGGAATATTTTACTCTCATTAGTAAACTAACACGCCTTAAAGCAAAGGTGAACCGCTTTGTAATTTTTTTGTTTTTGCCCTAATAGTGCAAGTATCTCCAGCATTTTTGTATCTTTGGTCCTCAGCTCTGTCCCTTGTCGCCTTCTCTGCTGCCAATAATTCTGGGTTCTTGGACGTCCTCTTTGGCTATTGGTGGCCACGGATGACAATATAACTCCTGTGCATGCATACAGAAGTTGCATCCTCCCCAACACTCGTCCAAGCATTTCTAAGAGTGTGAACACCGCATGGTGCATGCGCAGTACAGTGTATGCGGGGAGAGAGAGGAATAATTTTTGGGCAGAAGAGACTTTGCATTTCACTTTACATGCGCTTTAAGTTGGCCAAAGATTAGTCAAATTTTAAATTTGGCACAACAAAAGTCTATTTAATAATCAACTCTGGGTGGAAAGTTATCGACTGGGCATTGACTGCTCCCTAAAGGGTAATACACTTTTTCAGAAAATGTGAGAAAATGAACTTACCCACACTACTGCCATATCTCCCTGCCCCCACTGTTCATACCATTAAGCTGCAAGCACTAGTCCCCCCCCCCGGCGCATGCGGTCGGTGTAAAATCCTTTCACTGTACACTGCACTGCAGCCCCGCAGTTAGTATTAGGCATAATGCCCACAAATGGAGAGCATTGATTGGTCAGTGCAGTCACATGAGCATGCTGACCAATGAGAAGTGCTTTTGAGCCAGAGACCAGGTCCAAGAAGTAAGAATCACTTCTTAATGGTCAGTGTGGTCATGTGATCATGCTGACCAATCAGCACTCACCATGTGTGGGCATTATGGCTTATGCCATACTAATTGCGGGGCTGCAATGAGGTCTGTACATTTGCAGCCCCACATACTAACTTTGGGGCTGCAAATGTACAGATTGTACCCCAGCTGTGAAGGGGGAAGGGGTAGGGGCTAGAGCTTGCAGCATAACAGGATGAATGGCAGGGCAGGGAGAGGGAGTGGATTGGTGTGGATAATTTCATTTTCTCACATTTTGTGAGAAAGTGGACTTACCCTTTAAGATGCAGACACTGTTTGGGTATTCAGGCAGCTGAGGGTGTCGTGGCTGCTGAATACCCTAGCCAGCAGAGATTCCTACATCTGAAGTGTATACAAGATAAATATGAGCATGTTTGGCTAGCATTGCTCTTTGCCACTTGTTCTAAGCAGCAGCATGCCAAGTCCCATCCTATAGATTTTGTTACCATTACAGAAATAGATTCGTGGAAATGGGAATGAATAATCACATTGTGTTTGTTGCAAGAGAATTACATCATGGTTTTCATTAGGGATGCACAGATACTTTTCGAGTACCAGTGCAGATACTTGGCATTTTCATGAGAACTACCATGGTTGCAGAGGTTGCAGCTGGTACCTGGCTCTGGTGCTCCACCACTGTCCTGAAATCATTAGTCTGTATTGTTTTAGAAAAACTGTCACATGACAATAAACAAAAATGTATCAGTACTCGTACTTGTAAGTACTCGGCAAGTACCAGTACTCATACTCGCAAAACTGGTATCTGTGCATCATTTTATGGATATTTATATTTATAAAAACAAAATCGTACATTAAAACAGAGATGTACAAATCCCAGGAGCTCCGTGTGCTCCTTACAAATGACAGCTGCCTCCTAATTTTTGAATTTTTCTCTCTTGTAGTCTTGGAGCTCAAAAGTATCGGTACATGAACTCGTACTTGTACCGAGTACTGTACTTGGTATCTGTGCAACCCTAGTTTTCATTATACAGTGATGGCATCTTCAAGTTGATGCCTTGCTTTAGTCAATGTTTTCTACACTGGAGTGAGAAGAGGTTGATTTTCTTTCATTTGCAAGATAAGATGAAGAATGGCACAACCAGTGTAATTGTTTTAATATTTTTGCACATGGCAGTACATTCTGTAACTCAATACTAGGAGTACTGGCCACCATTGTGGATATTATCCATTAAATAAAACATACTTGTTATTTGATACTCATTATAAGATACTGCCAATTTGCCTATTCAGAGAGTGATATCCCAATTGTGTGTGTAAATAGCATATTGAGTTATTGAGTGCAGTAAACAACTGACTTTTTTAAATAGTCCAGCTAATAATAGGCAGGTAAACACATAAAAAAAACCTAGAGCCCCTCCCACTACCTAAAGATGTAAATGTAAACATTCATACAAGCAGAAAGAAATAAAATATCCATTGAAGAAATTTAAAGGGAAGTTAAAGGAAACGTATATTTTTTTGTACTTTTATCTTTTTTTTATTACGTAAGAGCTAAAAAATAAATACATTATTGACATTTTTTTTGTCAAGTAATGACTGAAAACTGCAGTATTTGGTACTCTTTATGAGCTGGCAGATAAAGCTTTAGGCTTCTTTTTTATAAGTTAATCCCTATCTCTTTACTCCTTTGCTGAAAAATTCCTGTTTGCAGAAATCAGTAGCTCAAAATATATACAACCGAAGACCTATCACAGAGATCCTCATCAGACGGCACAGTCCCAGATTCAAATGATGACCAATCTACCTCAAAGGAGATGATTGTTGCTGTACAGTCTCTTTATTTATATAATTTATAATCCTGGGAATCCTTTGTTATGTATGAAAAAGTCATTTGCGAAAAACAAAGTCTTTATACAAATGGCAAAAAGAGGTAAACCGCAAAGGTTTTAAAAATGACAAACTTTAAAGCTAAAAAAAATATAGGGGTCTATTCACAAAGCTGCCGAGGGCAGCCGAGTGAATGACCGATCAGAAGTGAAGTGAGCCGAACACTGTTCGGCTATTCACTTCAGGCTGGAACGGCTGATTTCAGCCATAAGTCATGCCATGGAAAAGTAGAGCAGGGAATTTTGAATGTGCTTCCTTCATTCTTTAATCTTATGCTGTTAGGCAACAAAGTGACTGCACTGATGTAGGTAAGATATGATCATTCACAGAACAGTCCTCAATGTGCTTGTCCCAATGTACATTTATGACTTCAAAACATATTCTGCTGCCAGACAGAGGAGATCACAAGGGTCAGCACCAACCAATCTCAAGCATGGTTGGTCCTAAGTTACAGGTAAAATCGGTATATTGGTCACCGATATGTTATTCCTTTTATATTTTGCTCATTATAGCTAAATGGCTTTTTGTAGTGTTTAAAAATATAATACCAACATCTTCCTTTAAAATATAACACCAAAAGTTCCCTTTAGAATGTAAGGCAGGACATTATGCAAATATCATTCATCACTTTTCTACATGAACAGGGGACTAGTAAATCATCTATTGTACAAATTGTGAAATGTTTAGTTTGTTTCTAGTAGTCATTATGTCTTTCTACAGTTGTCTGCAGTTTTACAGATGACAGCAGAATGTTTGCATAGACACACGACCAGGAACAATTGATACGTCAACAATCTCAAATAATAAATAATACCTTGAAAACTGCTTACCTCAGTCCACTGCCTTGTAATATTCTATTTATGAAGAGTATTAGAGTCATCTGTAGGCTATTATTGACTTTGTTCAGAAAATAATAATTGTCTGGCTGTCATGCTGTTTCTTTGCTTCTACTGCTGTGACCCACTAAGTATTAAAGCTAAACTCCAGGAAGACATAAAAGACAAAAATTGATTCAACACTGTATTCATTTATACATTTATACATCATTATCTATCCTTGGGCCTTCTATTTTCCATCTACACCTCCTCCCTGGGTCAGTTGATAACCTCCCATGGCTTCCAATACCATCTCAATGCCAATGACACCTAAATATATCTCTCCACCCCTCAGCTCACCCCTTCTATCTCCTCACGCATCACTAATCTACTCACTGACAAATCAACATGGATGTCACACCACTTCCTCAAAGTAAATCTGTCTAAAACTGAGCTTATAACATTTTCTCCTGTCCAGAGGTGTAACTACAAACCTCAGGGCCCCGGTGTAAGAAACCATTAAGGGCCCCCCCCCCCCCAAAAAAAAACACATGACTTGATACCTTTTTTTTTCTTCTATTTTCTTCCACCCACCCCCCCTGGTAATTTTGCATGTGCGTGGTATCGGGGGCATTTTCACGAGTGAAAATGCCCAGTATTGGCACTGGTGCATCCCTACTTAATAATATAATGTATTGCTGGGACTTGTAGTCCTGCATGGTTGGTGCTGGCGGATCGGAGCGGGGAGGGGGGAATCCAGCCCCTCCCCTGTCACGGCAGAGAGCTGTGACAGGATTGAGAGGTGAGCGAACGCCAGTATGTGTTCGCTCACTTCTCGATCTACTGAGCCGACCTGTGATAGTCTCATTGTCACAGGTCGGCTAGAACTATGAGGTGAGTGAAAAGCACTCACCTCATAGTTCTTCTTTAAGTAGGCCACAACTTAGCCTTTTTATGATTGGAGTATACAACCCATAAAAACCACTCCATTAGTAAATTCCACATGTATACACTGTACCCTGTGTCCTGTACTTTACAGGTGCATAGTAAATACCATGAGCATATCATGTGCATGTCAGCTGCCAGGACCCTGGTATACATTATAAAACCTTCTGTGCTCTAATCCCTTCCCCCTTCTATCTATCTAATAGCTGCTAACACCAAAACGTATTATATACTAACAGTAAGCAAATTAAATAATGTGTAGTGCTTACTCATATTAATGAGATCTATACAAAATGCCTCGTGCAATAAAGTGCATACATCATAAACACATCGAAGCCATCAAAATTCATATAAAATGCATTTCATAAAAATTAAACAGTGTCCTAAATCAACATTTCGTCCTCATTATATAAATAGCAAAGTGCCTAAACCACGTCCCAGCATATTACAAACATATAATCAGTGTCCATTTATATAGTGTAATCCATATATTTCAGCCTTCTCCTTTCTTCATTCCAACTTCAATATCCACCACTGTATTTCAATAACTCCGCTATGTTCTGATGCTCCCCCCTTAAGTGGAATATGCCTCACCTTTTCAGGTGGACCCTCTTCTAACAAAAATTAGGTCAATTGCGCTTATGTGTATATAAACCACTTCAAATCCTTCACGTCCACAGCAATGCTTCCACAGCAGTATGACATATGCAGCTCAGTATACGAGTATGTAAACAAAATCCATAGTGCAACCTGTATAAATAGCATCTTTATTTTTAAAAAGTCCTAAAAACTCACATTAAAATGTATGTATGCCAGCACTAAAATTCCAGACCGCATCCAACACCGCTTAGTTCCGCCTGGCGTATTAGCGGTGGGTGATGTCACTACCCTGGGTGGGAATAAACGGTGATGGATGAAGAATTGCTGAGGACAATGAGGATCTGAAGTGTTTTTGAAGACCCGAGATCCTGCATAAAGCCTGGTTCACACCAAGGCGACAGCATTTTTGTGCGTTTTAATGCGCATTTTAGATATATATAAATTTTTGAGCATTTTTATGCGCATATGGCAATAAGCGTGTTTTTGTGAGCAGTTTGTTGCTCATTGATATTATTGAGAAAGCGCACATAAAACGTGCATAAAAACACAGCAAAGTGGTGTTTTCAAGAGTTTCCTATTAAGTCTATAGCAACGTTTCGGGGGCCGCACAGGGCCCCCTTCATCAGGCTTGAAATTATGTAATTTCAAGCCTGATGAAGGGGACCCTGTGTGGCCCCGAAAAGTTGCAATTTGTTTTGACATGATGCGTCAATAAACAGACGTGTTCTTCACTTAATATGGTGTGCTGGTGACATCTTTAACAAGTTTCTGCATTGGCGGCGCCATCCGCAGTCACTTCGAGCACCCACGCTGACAGGGATAACAGGTAAGCAGGATTCTGGAATACATATCCTATTAAGTCTATGGGGCCAAAACAAGCTGTAAAAAAAGCTCCTGCACTTCTTCCAGCGAGAGGTGTTTTGCTTATTGCGACAAAATGCTCAGATGTGAACAGTGCCATAGAAATTAATGGAATTCTTTGGGGGGCAGATTTTTAGAGCGTTTTTTTAGGTCAGAAATCGCGCTACAAAACGTTCAGTGTGAACCAGGACTTAGGGCAATACAGGATACCAGATTTCCAGATCCAAATGAAATCTGAGAACACCCTACTGACCATGCCTACTTTTACCCACAGCCTCACAATCACACCCCTATTTCTAGCCACCCCTGCCATTTAACATGCCTTCAAACAATTGGTCATAGACTTTTGGAACAAGAACAGAGATTTCAAATAAGAGGCACCATGATATGTATTTATGGTTAGGCGTCATTATGCCAGTAGAATGATTGTGATGTGTTGTGTAGCTAACTATTAAGCAGTTTCTCCTTTAGTAGAGGGTGATGCACTTGTGCAGTGTAAGTGTTTTTTTGCCTTGTTTTTATACCTAATTAAAAACAGTCTGCACCATGACAGTGACTGCTTTGCATCATTGCTGCTGCCATTTGCCTGGGAATTGTGAGAAGGAACACAGCATCTCAATAACCTGTAGCAGATATGATCTGTATAACGTGCATACTGACCAATCTATTGATTTCAGTGATTATAACTATCTGGTTAGCTTTGTCTCCATTGGAGGACATTTTCCAGGTAAAGGAGTTTGGAAGAACATCAAGCTATATATGGACACATAGGGCTTGATTTAGTATAGGCATGAAGGCTTAGCACTTTTTCTCATAGCTTAGTGAATGTGCTGAAAATTAACTTTGCAAAGAACACCCAATCGTGTGCAAGGAAAATAAGAAAACAGTATTTTTCCTTGCACGTGATTGGATAATGGAAATCAGCAGAGCTTCACCTCATTCACTAAGCTATGACAAAATTCCCTTACACGGTGAACAGCCTATTTGTATTCACCAAATTAACCCCAATGTATCTGTAAAATGTTCACACCCTGCTTCTATCATCAGTTCTCTGTCCCATGTGCCCATGTAAGTTACCCTATTTCCCATCCAATTACAGAGCACACACGTCTACGGGAAGCTTTATTTCAATTTGTGTGGATGAATAATAGGTTGAATAGCTCACTGGCATCTTATATCTCTTAGGGGATTAAGCGGCAAAATCTCTCAATTAGTTTTTGGCTCTGCCTGTCGTAACGTGGTGTTTCACTCATCTAGCTGCAGCTGAAGTCTCATTGTAATTGCTCTATTCTCTGTTAAGTAAAGTAAATTAAGACTCAAAAAAAGGGGAATGTTTACTTACCTGAACACACGCTCTCGCCCCGGGCTCTCTCTTTCCCAGTCGGCCAGGAATATACTTACTCTGACATGTATTAGTATGCACAGGAAACGAACAAAAGCAGCTGCAGAAATAAATACCAGTGACAGAACGCCAAATAGGACCCAGAGAAATATCAACCTAATAGATTGTAAAGGTCTAAAATACCCTCCCTTGGGGGTACACCCGACAACTGTCTACAATTTGTACAAAGGTCTTGTTTGCATATTAAATGATGATGAATCAATACAGAGAGAATATTCTGATTACATATTGTAGGTAAAGATAGCCCAGTGACTAGTGTAAAATAAAGGAGGAAAGCTAAGACTGGGTAAAATGTACAAATAATGATTAATTATAATTAAATAACAGTGATATCAAGATAATGATGTTTTGTTTTTTTTTCGAATAGCATAGTGATTAGTAGTGTTGAGCTGCAGGTTTGGAAAAAATTTTGCATGTTTTGAGTTTGGCTGATTATCTAAAAAAATTTTAGGAAATCCTAAACTCACTGCCACAAAGTGTTCCATATAGTAGCGGTATCACTACCGCTACTACACGTGACAGCTTCCCCAGGTCGCTAGGAATGCTAGGAAACCGACGGCTTTATTCTTTCACAGAATGTCAGTTCAGTTTTGCTGCAGTACATCCTACACATCCTACAGAGTTTAGGGCATCCCTCAAGCATGTTATTTAATGGAATTTCGCATTTTAAATGTTACCCTTCAAGAAATATTAAAAGAGCCACTCCCAACAATTGTTTGTTTTTTTAAAATGTTATGTATTGGTACATGTTCCCCAGGGCAATGCTCCTTCATTGGTATGGAAGGGGGATCCAATGCCATTTTTTGTGGCAAAATAGAAGCAACAGGGAAAAGTAAGAGGGTTCTGAGGAAGGGGGCGTGCCCCAGAAACGCGTTAACCCTGCCACTCGCTGCTGGCAGATGACTTCGGTCGTGAGCTGACTTGGCTGCGCTGTGGCTTCTGATGGACGATAGCCTCCTGTGAGGGCAGCCATTGAATACACTTGTGTCACTTTTCTCTTGTGAGCACATTACCATTTTTTAAAAGCAAATTATTAAACGATCCTTCACATGGAGTGGGCGCTCTCCTTTTTTGTCGTTCTATTAAAGTAATTTGAATGTAATTTTAAATGGTATTATTTTCTTTGTAAAATAAGTCACTTTTGCTTGTGTACATCGTACAGATGTGCCACTTCACAATCAGGTATAGAGCATCCGCCAAGCATTGTATTTAAAATAATTATGAATTTTTATTGTTGCCTTTTAACCATTTAAGAAAAAAAAGCTGCTGCCTGCCAAGCTGTATTTAAAAAAAAAAGAATTTTGCATTGGAACCTGTCTTCCCAGGGCAGTCATGTATAAGTGACAAGTATAAGTAATCAGTAAAATGAGAGACAATGAAGACAAGCACTCGCAGCACCCCAGATCTGCCTTTACTGACTGTGTAAGTCACTGTAGAACACTGGAAAAGGCTGTTTATAAATCAGCAGTGATATGCTGTGCTGGCATACAGTCACTAAACTATATGCCTATATACAGCCTCTCCCTTCCATCCTCAACCTGCTGTATGATGGCATTGCCCAGCTGGATGATCATCCAATTCCAATTGGCCACCTCTAGGTTGCTGGGCTGCAGTGTCACAGTGCCATTCACTGAAGAAGAGCAAAGCTTCCCCAACATTTTCAGAGTCTGTAGTTATCACTCCATTCACAAATCAGCATAAAAGGCAACCTTAAAAGAGAAGTAAAGCCATACCTTTGTTTGGCTTTACTTCTCTTTTTGGTCATGGGAGAACATTTACTAATGTATTCCTGTAACCCAAGGATGATGCAGAGCCATGATGCAACTGGGAAGGATCCTGACAATATTCTCAGGATCCACCCAGCTACCTGATTGACAGCTGGCTCTGCCTCTCTAGAGCCAAAGTCAGCTGTGTCCGCCCCCTCTCCTGTCTATCTGTCCAATGAGTGCTGGATGAATGGAAAGGGGAGGGGGGATTCCTGCAGGGAGCGGAGACTGACAGTTACTTGTAGCGCTCACCCCCAAAGGAGCCGCTGGATAGAATGGTCCCTCCTAGCCTGTCTAGGGTTTACAATGGTGTTGCTGCCGCAAAAGCACTTACCAACCCTCTAGTGGAGACTGATAAAACCGATTTCCACACAGATGATATGATGCTGAAGAACTTTATTGAAGAACTCTGGGAGAGAGGGTTAGGGCACAGGACACCCAGGATGTAATAGACAAAAACATGGTAGAACAAAGTAATTGCAGCCTTCACAGATATAGGACCTTCAAGCCTATTGTGTCTTGAACTCCTGGCTGTTCAGTAGTTGATGCAACAGCTACTAGTGCATTCCAGAATAGGGTTCTGGAATGCACTTGAATAGATTATCAGGTTGCAGCAGAGGATCACTTCTCAGGCTCCCCACACTTGGTAAACACCTGGTGAACTTGCTCTCTGTCATCTCCATCTTCAGCTTCACACACTAGGCCCCAGACTCAGGCCTCAGTGTGAGCACATGGCTTCCCTTCCTAGGCATCATCCCTAGACAGGTCAGACAATCCACAGCAGTTTCCCTCAGCCTGGGGGAGAAAGTGAGTTCCACATAGTCTGCCCCGAATGGTAATATCTTCCCCTAGCAAGCACCACTGGCCATGAACCTCCTAGTGATTGGTTAGGGAGACAACGATATTCATCACACACTCTTATTGGTTACTCTGCTCTGTGGCAAGGTTACGCCCAGCAGCAGGCAGATGCAAACAATAACAGAGTGTTTCGGAGAAACCAAATGAGCACAGAGTATTAGATCAAGATCAGACTGACTACAATCTGACAGCAACTACATTTAAACAGACTCTCCTGTCTATGGCAGGGTGGCTCCATACTGCTCCCTGTATGGACAAGATACCAAGAGCTGAGCAATCAGCAGTCACAAGATTGCTCAGCTCCCAGTCTATAAAGTTGTTGTGTGCTAGCTACAGTGTCCTATGCTGGCTCTAAGTTTCGGGAAGAGTATATTTTAGTCTTCTAATACTTCTTCTTTATTACAACCAGGTCTAGGACCTGCCTCAATCTGGGACTGAAGAATGAAAGAGCAGAAGCACTGTCTTCCCTGCTCACTCCTTTTTTCCAAAAGCTTTCAGAGGGCTAAATGGACAGTATTTCACAGCCGTCTTAAAGTCTTCTCTCTCTCCCAGTCTGAGTGCTGCTTTGCATAGAGGATAAGATCACCAATCTAAAGGCAGATATCGAGAAGGATTCAGATACTTTTGCTAGCAATACAGAAAAAGTCATGATTTTCAACTGAAACTATAACTGGATCATATTCTTTTTTTATATCTGTCCAAAAATGTTGCAGAAACTGTGTCTGAAGAATTTACTGATGCCCGAATCTCTTCTCTAATGATCTTGGCACATCAGTCTCTATGAGCTTAAAGACAATTGTAAGACAACAATAACCTCTGAAGAATTATTGAAAATGACTTTTCTGTACAGCCTCTAAATTGCTACTCCGCTAATAGTATATAAATATTAAAAGGAAAGTGCTGAGCAAACTGGCTGCTTCAGTCAGATCCTGCATGACATTGCAGAGCCTGTACAAATCTGATAATGCATTAGACTTCATGATAGTCCTATAGCAGTGTAAAATATAAATCTGCAAGCCGATTTACACCAGAGGATCGGCTTATAGAAAGGGGAACAAATCAGGCAATTACATGGAAGTGCTTACTGAGGCATTAACATTGATTCTTAGGTTAAATCATGCCTCACATAAACATTCACTTTCAATTTACTACTACTCAGGGATCTAGATTTATCAGACGATGCTAGAGGTTGGCAATCCTTATCTCCTATTTGCACATTTGGGAGAGAAGCTGTTTTCCAACCGGTGCATTTCCTTCTACTTTTAATAAGGCACATTAAGGTTTCATTTAGTTGAAAAGGGGATAACGGACAACTATTTTATTTACTTATATCCGATTTTAAGTCACTGTAAAATCACATTTAAAATGGGATAAGCTCTGATTAAAATATCCAAAACTGTGACTCTATTATGTCTCAATTTATTTACCGCCCCATCCGCCAATTGGATTTTAATGAGTAAACCAAAAGGATACCTAGTTAGCCGTGTCCACATTTCATTTCTGCAGGCACTGTTTGGCAGAAGAGATTTGAATTTTCGGATGGCTTCCATGTTCTCCAGCCAAAACCTTTTTTTAAATTTTGTATAGACAGGGGAAAGGTTAGGAGTCCTGCCAGGTTTTTATATGATGTGTCCCCTTTAAGGACATTGAAGTAAAACTGCCTTTATTGGTGACAAAAAGGCATGTCATGAAAGAAAATGCAATGTTTTTCCAGACCTGCACAGGGTCCCTTCATCAGGCAGAGGGACACTGTGCAGGGTTGCTGCATAAAAGGAACCTGTGCAGATCTTGAAACATCGTATTTTCTTTTGTGACATGTCTTTCTGTTGCTAATGAAGGCCATATTTCACTGAACTAAGGTGTGTTGGCCATATATACATTTTGCTTAATTTGCTGCATTACCATCCACAGATAGCTACAGCCCCCCATCACTGAAACAGGCTTCATACTGGTTTGATGTGCAGTTGAAATACATACATATAATATATATATATA
>NW_017306832.1:622058-622410 GCF_000935625.1 Nanorana parkeri
ACATATATACTCCTTTAAGGACTTTCCCTTACTTGCTGTTATGGCTGACACCCATCACCTAGACAGGAATTGAGTGAATTCAGACAAGGACAGCTGCTGACTTTACAACAGTGCACTGCACAAAGACTTGGGGGTCTATTCACTAAGCTGCCGAAGGATCTAGCCGTAGCTTCGGCTGATCCTTCCGCTAGCTTCGGCCCCAGGACCCCTTTGGTTCAGTAGAACCGAAGGACTGCTGTATGGGCTATTCACTATAGCCCGTACTGCTCCCGAAGTCTACCAAGCGGCTCAGTCGAGCCGAAGGAATATGCCTCGGCTCGATTGAGCCGAGGTGAAAGCCGAAGCTGACCGA
>NW_017306832.1:622565-633257 GCF_000935625.1 Nanorana parkeri
CCTATGGTGTGTTTTTTTTTTTTTGACGGCAGCAGAACCGCCCGGCCAATAGAAAACAGTGTGCAGAGCTAGCTGTCACTGCTAGCTCCGCACAATCGTTTTTGATTTTTTTTTCTACTTTTTTAACTCTTTTTCTATTCTGCTCGGTTCCACAGAGGGACCGGGCAGAACAGCGAAGCCGAATGCCGCTCAGGTTAGCCGATCTAGATGTTGGATCGGCTGAGTCGAACTCCTTCTGCACTTCGGGCCGGCCGACGAAGCCACCCGATGTACGGCTGATTTCAGCTGATATACGGCTGGAATCAGCCGTACCAGCCTGAAGTGAATAGCCGAACAGCGTTCGGCAAAAAAAACGCTCACTTCGCTGGGGGTAGGTTAGTCACTCGTCTGCCTACGGCAGCTTAGTGAATAGACCCCTTGGTTTTCCTGCAAAGCACCCCACTAAAGCTAAAATCTGGGGTTCTACAGGGAAAACAATGACCAGATGTCTCATGGTCCCCATGCAGTCCATCCACCTCTCCTTTCCTCTTTATCGGCCACTTAGGATGCCCCTCACATGTTGTAGCCAATATGGAGGTGAGACAGTAAGGGGCAGATAACACAGCAACCAGGGGTATCCCCATAATGAGGCAGCCTGCAGTGGTAGACAGCTTGGCCCCCTTCTCCTGGTTGCCTTAGGTGGTGAAAAAGGTAGGGACGTCCCTGACAGCAACCATCAGAGATCCGATTACTATTACCCTTTCTCCCGATTTTAGGGGTAATGGGGCAATTTGCTGGAAAACTAGGTCGGTGTGCAGCCAGTGGTACATGCATTATTATGGCACCAGCAGTTACAAGTCAAAGGTTCACTTTAAACTTCCCATGAAAAGCGTGTTGCAAGATTACAGTGCAGGTTGTTTTTTCTAATGGACTCCAAACTTGTTGAAAATCCAGAAGCTGGAAATAATTAGTCCTATAATTATGCATTGGCAAAAAAATTGTGATCTGCAGCTTTGTTTTGCAGATTATACAAGAAAAGTTTGTGTTTCTAGTGTCCTAATAGACCAGGGAACATCTGGGAACAAGATTAAAATATTGAGGGGCTATTAGAATACCATGATTACCAGTTTAGATCAAATTTGAGTCTAAAGATATGGTCATAAACTATACAATTGTACAATCTCCCATAGATTTTCCAAAACTATGCAACATGTGGACAAACCAAAGCAATCCATGTAAATTGTATCAAATGAGGCTGGCCTCTCTCTAATAAATGGTTGGTGGTAATCTAAAGCAGATTATATAAGAAATGGTCAGATTTAGACTTTTTAACTGGACAAATGAAATGGTCTGAAAACTGTATTGTTACAATCTTCAATGACACAATAGCAAACTAGCTATTGCACTTGCCCACTGCTGCTGTCAATCAGCAGAGGGGGACCTGCAGTTCTCCATCAGGTCCCCCTCTGGTGATTGACAGCAGCAGAGGGCTGGTACAATAGCATGTTTGCTATTGGCTATTGCAAAGTGAAATAGCCAATAGGAATCTAGCTATGCAGTCCTATGGTGTGTTCTTTTTTTTTTGACGGCAGCAGAACCGCCCGGCCAATAGAAAACAGTGGGCAGAGCTAGCTGTCACTGCTAGCTCCGCACAATCGTTTTTGATTTTTTTTTCTACTTTTTTAACTCTTTTTCTATTCTGCTCGGTTCCACAGAGGGACCGGGCAGAACAGCGAAGCCGAATGCCGCTCAGGTTAGCCGATCTAGATGTTGGATCGGCTGAGTCGAACTCCTTCTGCACTTCGGGCCGGCCGACGAAGCCACCCGATGTACGGCTGATTTCAGCTGATATACGGCTGGAATCAGCCGTACCAGCCTGAAGTGAATAGCCGAACAGCGTTCGGCTCACTTCGCTTGGGGTAGGTTAGTCACTCGGCTGCCTACGGCAGCTTAGTGAATAGACCCCTTGGTTTTCCTGCAAAGCACCCCACTAAAGCTAAAATCTGGGGTTCTACAGGGAAAACAATGACCAGATGTCTCATGGTCCCCATGCAGTCCATCCACCTCTCCTTTCCTCTTTATCGGCCACTTAGGATGCCCCTCACATGTTGTAGCCAATATGGAGGTGAGACAGTAAGGGGCAGATAACACAGCAACCAGGGGTATCCCCATAATGAGGCAGCCTGCAGTGGTAGACAGCTTGGCCCCCTTCTCCTGGTTGCCTTAGGTGGTGAAAAAGGTAGGGACGTCCCTGACAGCAACCATCAGAGATCCGATTACTATTACCCTTTCTCCCGATTTTAGGGTTAATGGGGCAATTTGCTGGAAAACTAGGTCGGTGTGCAGCCAGTGGTACATGCATTATTATGGCACCAGCAGTTACAAGTCAAAGGTTCACTTTAAACTTCCCATGAAAAGCGTGTTGCAAGATTACAGTGCAGGTTGTTTTTTCTAATGGACTCCAAACTTGTTGAAAATCCAGAAGCTGGAAATAATTAGTCCTATAATTATGCATTGGCAAAAAAATTGTGATCTGCAGCTTTGTTTTGCAGATTATACAAGAAAAGTTTGTGTTTCTAGTGTCCTAATAGACCAGGGAACATCTGGGAACAAGATTAAAATATTGAGGGGCTATTAGAATACCATGATTACCAGTTTAGATCAAATTTGAGTCTAAAGATATGGTCATAAACTATACAATTGTACAATCTCCCATAGATTTTCCAAAACTATGCAACATGTGGACAAACCAAAGCAATCCATGTAAATTGTATCAAATGAGGCTGGCCTCTCTCTAATAAATGGTTGGTGGTAATCTAAAGCAGATTATATAAGAAATGGTCAGATTTAGACTTTTTAACTGGACAAATGAAATGGTCTGAAAACTGTATTGTTACAATCTTCAATGACATGACTGAAATAAAAATCAAATCTATCATCATTGCTTAGAAAACAAGAAATACTAATAGATTAATCAGAATGTAGATAAGTCACACACTGTTACAAAACTGTATTATTCATGAAATGTATCATCTCCATATCTCAAGAGAGACCAAGGTCACTCAGTAGAAGACTTGGGGCATATACCCTAAATGACGGGATCTAGCAACACCCCTGGTTCTCCCCATTATCAATTGTCATTCATTAATAGTAAACCAAGAAGAATTCAGTTATATGAAGAAAGATCAATGAAAGATGATCCTTGTTAGTTGCTAATATGGAATACTATGGAATATGGAAATACTCATCCAACTTTTCTGCGTCATCAAACTAGATATGTCGGTGTTCTAACATGCAAATATAAATAAAAATCTGACTGCGTGTAATTATAACCATGTAACATACGCTGACACTAGACAGTGGGAAAAGGTGCTTACTGTAGCATTTGCTATATTTATAATCTGCCAAATGTTACATTTAAAATAGTGTTTTGAAAGGTGTTTTAAAGCCTTGAACTGTGAAGGTTTGACCATTCCATAGTAAAGTAGTCATGCTTCATGGATGTTATTAGGCTGCTTATTAGTGTGGGAGGCTCTTAAAATATTCCATTTTAAGATCATTAGGTTCTCACTCTTTATTTCCATTGAACTTCTATTGGAAGTTAATGCAGGCAAAAGCCATACATGATTGAGCATGAAACCAAATGGCTCTCACTCTCCCGCTGGATGGTGGTAACACACACACCTAATTGGCTGCAGTCATTTCTACAAAGTGAGCTGTAAAACAAAGGGCAGGCAATGAAATCTAACAGCTTGTTAAATGACTTGGGGCAAATAAGCTGTAAAAATGATTTATTCAGATGATCTTATCATTGTATTTTAGGCCAATTGAAGTTATCTGATATCAGGCATTGAAATTTTTATTTCACTGTATTTATTGCAGCAGAGTTAGGCAGAGTTAGCCATATATCTATTCTGAGTGACCGTGTCATGCCATTTAAATGACTCCGACATTTTGCCTTAGCTTAATCGTTTTAGCAATAATTTAAATAGGGTCCAAAAACTGAAACCTGATAAAAGATTTTCCTGCTTTCCCAACATGTTTTATAGTTTTTGCATAGTTTTCCCTCAAAGAGCTTTATGACACGCAGCATCTAAAGCACAGATACCATTAGTCTTCATACCTTATATGATTTATCTAATGACAGTAATTGTAAAACATACATTTAAAAGAGAACTACCTCAAGAAAACAGGCATAAAGCAAGTAAATAAAACATTCCAGATGGATTATGGAAACAGAAAAAGGTGGTTTAAAAACTGTTCATCCTAACCTTTGTGTTTTTGGACAATCAGCATCTGACTTGACATTTCATGGGGATTGGAATGAAGTGACCTGTATGTCCTAAATTCTAGGATATGTTCCTGACACTCATGAGAATTAAGATTACAGAACAAGTCCATCAATGTAACTAACTATTACTAGCTATAGTATGAACTGGATAAACAGGAACTTTCACAGACAATTCCTGATCTGCATGACTGATTCAAGTCAGATATTCAGAATTAATACATCTTGTGAATCATTATGGCAACTACGGACCTAGCAGAGGTCTGCAATAATAGTCTATATACAGTACACTCTTAATGCAGCAAAGCAGTCTTTATATCATTAGAATCAATCTATAACCAGAAACATGGCAGGATGCAGGAGAGTCTGCCACTGAATTCCATTACATGTTGGGATGTGGTAGAGTCCACCAATATACCATATTACATTAGTCAGGATGGAGTCACAGACATGCATTTGCTACAGTTACAGGCCCAAAAATGTAGAACAGTTTTCTTTGCTGCTAGGAAAGGTATTAAATATATAATGAAAACAATATTATAATCCTATAAAATGATGGTCTGCAGTTCTGCACCTTCCAGTACCAAAACAGCACACAGGTGGTGTAACCCTCAAGTCTCTCCATCTCTCCTCATCCCAGATGCAAATATCTCTCCATCTCTCCTCATCCCAGAGGCTTATTAAAACAATTTTACCTCTCTGTGTAATGCCTATTATATTAAGATAAATCAAGAGTTGATGAATCTGTCATTGCCTTGAGTTAATCATCACTAAAAGACACATGACACAAATACCTAGCAGTTGAATTAGTACAAATTCACAGAATAACAGTGATGTCCAGCTTCTGGAATGTTTCCAACAATT
Source organism: Nanorana parkeri (assembly GCF_000935625.1). Lineage (NCBI taxonomy): Eukaryota > Metazoa > Chordata > Amphibia > Anura > Dicroglossidae > Nanorana > Nanorana parkeri. The sequence continues at coordinate 627,697 of NW_017306832.1, forward strand.
TTGCAAACCTTTTAAATACTAATGCATATTAGATCATCTGTATTATCTAAGGAGTGATGGAATATTACCACTGTTTCCACCAAAGGCAATATTGCCTGATTTATGATTTAAGATCTATTAAAAGGCCTATCTGTTACTTTAGACTCGCTGATAGATCTGTAAAAGATGCCATCTGAACATCGATGTGCATGTGTCTGCCACCGCAGGGGTTCAGTTTACTAACTTAAAACTCATCTCTTCCATTTTCTTTAATACAGTTAAAGACTTTCTCCTTGGAACTAAAATCTAAAACTGCTGCAGGTAATATGTGCAGGCACCCTGAGGTGCCTTCCCATACATATATTAGACTCCAAAACTCTCCTGTCATGGTGAAGCTCTATTGATCAAATCGTCAACACTTACTAATAATGCCCACCCCTTCCAGCTTCCTGAACATTTCTATTATTCAGTGAGGTTCCTCATCAAAGAATGTTTCCAACACTATTCTGTGTTTTGGCTGTCAGAACAACCCAGTATGGTGCCATGACAGGAGGATTTGTTAGGATGCTGCAGTGATGTGTGCCTGCACTTTATAACTGGAACAGTTTTGTTTTTTGTTTCCCAGGAGACTATCTTTAAGGAATACAGCTTTAGAATCTTCCTGCCCCAAGCCTGTCACTGGAAAATGAAGAAGACACCATATTTCACAAGAGGTTTAATAGCCTGTCGGAAGATACTTTTGACCATTTTGGACTATTATCTGTAAAGGTTATCACAAGTGCTGCTTGAATCAATTGCTTGGCTTGTATAATACAGAATGTACCAACTTTTTATTCCCTTATAACATAGTAGCATTCCATATGCTTATGAACTGCATCTTCGTCTGCCTCTCCAACATTTTACATATATCAAAACCAGAAGCACAGTCTGTATATAAACAAGAGCTATCATCTTTTTCATGATCATGCTGCAGTGCTGCATGATCGCACCACTACTATGTCCTCTCCATGAGATCAATGTGATGTCTCCCCACTTCTTTCCTTTAATTAAATTAAGCAGAATGTGCCTTGAATGAAAAGATAATTGGCTTCCCTCCATGCTTCACCATTTTGTCTAAGATTTGTATGTACTGAACATCACTAATGCATTTGAAGCAATTATCTTTAATTAAAAGCAACTTCTACTATTGACTCACTACAAAGCTAGCAACTGATTAAGCACCTTTACAAATTTAAAATGCTTTTCCACTTTTGCAGTCAAATTTTAGAAAACACCATCATATGTTTGTTATGTGTTCTCATTCATACAGCATACCTAAAATAATAAAAAAATATAAGTCTTACTCTTTAGCTTAGGTGAAGGCCTTTGTGCAGATTCCAGGCTACTCTGGGCAGTTTAAAAGTGAAAGTAGAGGGACAAACTGAGGGGCAGACTGAGCTTCCACTCATTAACATGCAATGCCTCTAAGTGTTTAGGACAGACAATGTTCAAATGTAGTTTACAGTACAGACCTGGTTATTTCGAGTAAACATAATTTCCCACAAGATCCTCTAGTTCCCAGATTAACATTACATAGCGGGAAGCTATGTAGGATTTTTAAGCAAGTATAAAGCACTTAAAAATATAAGCAGCAATTTTTAAACTTTTTTTAAGTTATGCAATTTGAATGGGAACATATAAGAAATATAAAGTAGATGTTATGCCAATTTGGCTGCTTAAGTGGAAATATACTAACTATAGTAAACCTGTCCAACCAATCTAAAAAAATTACCTTTCAGCAGACTAGCCTTCTCCCAGATATGCAGTAACTGTATCAGATATGTCTCTTTCTCCATTGAAGAATTTTGTCAAAATGGTCAACAACAGTTAACCTTTTAATGTTAAGGAAAAATAGATAAAAGCAATATAACTAACTAGTTAATTGCTGTACAAATACACATTTGCAGTAAGAAACCCCATTTATCTTCTACATGCATACTTATAATATCACAGGAAATATTTCATATTACTAATGGGGTTTGCAGCATGCTATGTTTCACAGATGACTAGAGAGAGATACATAAAATAAGGACACTTTAACACTACAGGTGAAACTCGAATAATTAGAATATCGTGCAAAAGTAATTGCAGTAATTGCTGCAAAAGGGGCCCAAGCCAAATACTGAGTACATATGCATGCTTGTACTTTTCAGAGGTCCGATATTGTTCTATGTACAATCCTTGTTTTATTGATTGCATGTAATAATCTACTTTTTTGGGGTTGTGGATTTGGGGTTCTTGGGGTTTTCATGAGCTGTAAGCCATAATCATCACAATTATGACAAATCACGGCTTGAATTATCTTGCTTTGCATGTAATGAGTCTATCTCATATATTAGTTTCACCTTTTAAGTTGCATTAGTGAAATAAATGAACTTTGCACGATATTCTAATTATTCGAGTTTCACCTGTATATACTTGCAAAGGATTATTCCGCGGTAACAATAAAACATATTGGCACTGGTAGCCTCTAAAATGATTTAATTTTTTGTTATTAAATGGCAATCAAGATAGAAGGAGAACTCAGGATGAAAATCATCAGTAAGCTGGCACTGAGCCATCTGTAGCAGATCATTTAAGTCCTGTAAGTTGTGAGGTGGGGCCTCCATGGATCAGACTTGTTTTTCAAGCGCATCCCACACATGTTTGATTGATTTGAGATCTGGAGAATTTGGAGGCCAAGTCAACACCTTGTACTCATTGTCGTGTTCCTCAAACTATTCTTTAACCATTTTTGCAGGGAGGCAGGGAGCATTACCCTGCTGAAATGGCCACTGCCATTAGGCAATACCTTTTCCATGAAGTGTGTGCTTGGTCAACAACAATGTTTAGGTAGGTGGCACATGTCAAACAAACATCCACATGAATCATATAACTCAAGGTTTCCCAGCAGAAAATAGCCCAGAGCATTACATTGGCTCTGTTGGATTGCCTTCTTCCTATAGTGCATCCTGGTGCCATCTCTTCCCCAGCAACACACATGCACCCGGTCATCTACATCATGTAAAAGAAAGCGTGATTCATCAGACCTGGCTGCCTTCTTCCATTGCTCTGTGGTCCAGTTCTGATGCTCACAAGACCATTGTAGGCCCCTTTGCTGGTGGACACGGGTCAGAATGGGCATCTGACCGTTCTGCAGCTATGCACCCCCATACACAACAAACTTTGATGCACTGTGTGTTCAGAAACCTTTCTACCAGAAACAGCATAAAAACTTTCAGCAATGTGAGCTACAGTAGCTCTTCTACTGGATCAGGCTACACGGGCCAGCCTTCGCTCCCCACGTGCAACATTGAGCCTTGGCCGTCTATGACCCTGCCGCCGGTTCACCAGTTTTTCATCCTTGACCCCTGCAGACTGAGAACATCCCACAAGAGCTGCAGTTTTGGAGCTGCTCTAAACCAGTCATTTAACCATCACAATTTGGCCCTTGTCAAAGTCACTCAAATCCTTACACTTGCCCATTTTTCCTACTTCCTACACATCAACTTCAGGGACAAAATGTTCACTTGCTGCCTAATATATCCCATCCACTTTCAGGTGCAATTGTAATGAGATAATCAATGTTATTAATTTTACCTCTTATGGGTCTATTCACTAAGCGGACTCCCGTAGGCAGCCGAGTGAACGACCGACCTGAAGCGAAGTGAGCCGAACGCCGTCCGGCTATTCACTTAAGGCTGGTACGGCTGATTTAAGCAGTATATTGGCTGAAATCAGCCATACATCGGGTGGCTTCGTGTGGCTTCGGGTCGGCATTCGGCTGAGCGGCATTCGGCTCGGCTGTTCTGCTCGGTCCCTCTGTGGGACCGAGCAGAACAGAAAAATAGTTAAAAAAGTACAAAAAAATTAATAGAAAATGATTGTGCGGAGCTACCAGTGACAGCCAGCTCCACCCAACTGTTTTCTATTGGTCGGCGGTTCTGCTGCCGTCAAAAAAAATAATAATATATTTTCGCCATAGGAATGCATTGCTAGATTCCTTTTGGCTATTTCAATTTGCAATAGCCAATAGGAATCTAGTGTAATACTCGCCTCGGGCGAGGGTCTATCCCCTCCGTGGATCGCAACTGCGGACGGAAAGAGGTTAGTAGGAACGGGTATCAGATTAGCAGCTCCTCCCTGAATTGCCCAGTTTTGTAGGTCAGGCAGCTTAGGAGGCTGCAACACATCACACCCCGTTTATACAGCCCTACAGCAGGGAACAGTACCGAACTGATTATGGTTATACCCAGCAGGGTATTTAAGAGTACTGATTCAAGTATGTTATAACAGGCAACAGAAATGCACAGGTCAAGGTTATGCACAGCAGACAAGTAGAAGCACTGGTTCAAGTATGTATCAGCAGGTAATAGTAAGCACTGGTTCCAGTATGTTTATAGCAGGCAACAGTATTGTACTGGTTAAGATTCTACACAGCAGTTAAGTAGAAGCACTGGTTAACGTATGTATCAGCAGGTAATAGTAATGCAGTAGCAGCATATAAGGGATCTCCCAATTCCAGGTAGTGGTAGATTAGCAGGTAATAGCAGTAGTACACAGATGGCTCTGACTAAACAGGAGTACTGAGGCTATTGTCTAGCATAGCCCAGGATACTTGCGGTTTGGTGGTCAATGCTATGTTCCAGAAGAAGGCACTGGGTCCGCTTAGGTTGAGGCGAGTGGAGCTGCTGAGTTGATCAGCGTCCTTCCACTATCAACAGAAAGACGCAGATCAACTACTGGATCTCGGCTTTATGCCGAGTGCTGCGTGTTGAGGGGGCAGAGCTACGTGGCACGCCTGTGCCCGACGTAGATGGCTCTGGAGGGAGAGACGACGGAGGCCGGCGATGCGCCTGCGCTAGGCAAGGACGGAGAGCACCACAAGACGTCACCGCCATCCGAAGGCGATCTGGGGTTGCTGAGCCGCGGCGCGCCTGCGCAGGACCGCAACGGCCACCCACACCAGGTCCCTGCAGGGTCCGTCTATTACATCTAGCAATGCATTCCAACGGCTCCATTTTAGAATAAAAAAACAAAAATAGAAAAAGCAGTGTTTCTCTCCTGGCCTGCCAGGAGCGGGAGACTCCCGGAGCGCCCCGGAGAGTTGGGCTGTCTGGAGATCAGTGTCCCTGGTTAGCTGGTAACCAGGGACACTAATCTCTCTGCAAGTGTCCGGAGCCAGCCGTAAGACCACGCTCGGCCAGCTTCGGCTTTCACCTCGGCTCAGTCGAGCTGAAGCATATGCCTTCGGCTCGACTGAGCCGCTCGGCCGACTTCGGGAGCTGTACGGGCTATAGTGAATAGCCCTTACAGCAGCCCTTCGGTTCTACTGAATCGAAGGGGTCCTGGGGCCGAAGCTAGCCGACGGATCAGCCGGAGCTACGGCTAGATCCTTCAGCTGCTTAGTGAATAGACCCCCCAAGTCTTTGTGCAGTGCACTGTTGTAAAGTCAGCAGCTGTCCTTGTCTGAATTCACTCAATTCCTGTCTAGGTGATGGGTGTCAGCCATAACAGCAAGTAAGGGAAAGTCCTTAAAGGAGTATATATGTATATATATATAT
>NW_017306832.1:633475-683237 GCF_000935625.1 Nanorana parkeri
ATATATGTGTGTGTGTTATGGCTGATCCATGTACACTTTATTGGGTTGTGTACCCCTAACTTATGGTGTGTACCCCTTTTTTTTACCTTTATAGCAACAGCAAGTTGAAAGATGAAATAAATGTATTGCCTCAAGTGACTTAACAAAAGTGACAATTTAAAAAAATATACTACTAAATGGAAAAAAAATCCAACTTGTTTAGAAGATCTGCAGTTACAGTTTTAATGACTACTTTTAAGCATTTCGGCAATTGAGAAATACCACAGATCTCCACTAAATAACATTGCAAGCTTACGATTTTAATGGCCTTATGTTCTAGATAAATAACAGACTTATTTTCTAGCATAGCAATGTATTCTTATAAGTAATGATACAGATAACTCCAATATTTATTGCTTACAGCAATGTAAAAAATATTTGTAATCTTGGATCTCTGCAACTAAGTGCTCAAATGGAAAGCATAATTATCAGGCCATTATAAAATGCAATTAAGCATATCTGAGTTTTTCCTAACCAATCCCAGGTTGGTTAGATGTTTCTACTGGAACTATAAAGTGTACAAAAAAAAGCAAAGAGATTTAAATTAAGAACCAGCCATGCTAAAAGGCATTTAAATCACTACAAATAAAAATGCTGCATGGTGTAAATAATACTAATTCCCTGTTTTTGCTGCCAGAAAGTGACATTTTCAAAGGCATTCGACAGCAGGGATAAATGAATATCTGCAAAACAATTATGTCATATATATGTCATATAAATGTATTTATATTTTCAAGAAGAGAAGATAGAGGGATTACCATAAACAGCAATTTACTAAACAATATATACTGTTGCCACAAAAACATTTCAGTTGCGTTATTGTCGTCAGTGTAAATTCCAAAGACATGATCTAACTAAATTGGTGGCTATTCACCAATGAGCCGAAGGATCCAAAGCATGGAGAAAGGTCGGCCGAAGAGCCAACCTTCCTCTACGTTCACGACAGCTGGGCGGAGCGAGCCGGGATCTCACGGCTCACTCCACCTGGTTGTAATGACAGATCAGCGCCCCCAAATGACCTGTGGATGCTGATCTGTCATAAAACGACAACAACTGGGCGGAGCCGGCTGTGACATCACGACCGCCTCTGCCCACTTGTTTTTTTTTGCCCGGGACCTGCTAGAACCGTTGGGCGGAGCTAGCGGTGATGTCACCGCTAGCTCAGCGCAATTGTTTTTATTTTGCTGGCATCTGTCCGATGCTTCATTATGCGGCGGGAGTTCGTCGCGTGCGGTCGGGTTGGCTCGCGTCATTTTAAAAAATTCTTTTTTTCTTTTCTTTAAAATATTTACATTTTTAAAAAATTTCCTATTTTTTAACATGTTTAAACCATTTTTCAACACTTTTTTTTCATTTATTTCACTTTTTTTTCACTCACTGTCGTTCGGCCCCTATGAGAATAGGGACGAATGGCAGCGAGTGAGCTGCCGGAGCTTTGGCTCAGCCGATCCAGATGTTGGATCAGCTGAGTCGAACTCCTTCTGCACTTCCGCTCAGCCAAATATGCAGAGTATGTTCGGCTGACCGAAGGCAGCCGATGTACGGCTGATCTTAGCCGATGTACGGCTGAAATCAGCCATACAAGGCTGAAGTGAATAGCAGAACAGCATTCGGCTCACTTCACTTCGGCTCCGTTATTCACTCGGCTGCCTTCGGCAGCAAAGTGAATAATCCCCCCTAGTATTTCAGTACTAGATGGACACAAATATGTTATGGCCCAATTTCACAGGGACACAATACACCACAACGCACATGTATTCATGAATTTACAATAATTCAATTGTGATAGACCAGCACATTTATAGCACTGTCATATCTCAACTCATAGGCTCAAATCTCTTAACAACTGGCTCCATGTGACCCATCGGAGCACATATGGGGGATAAAGACTGTAATATCTCAAAAGTGTATTGTTATCTGTAGGCTTCACATAAATGGCATTCCTGCACCTGTCTCTATTCTATGTAAAATAATGTGTGAAAAATGAAGTTTGCTTAGAATCTACCATGATATTGAATTTAATAGAAGAGTTTTTTTTAACTAATACACTTACGAAATTCATAAAGGGATCCAATGTCCCCCTGCCATAGGGCAAAAATATCATCTATATATACCAAGCTCTGCAATGTTGTCAAAACAACACATCTAAAAAAAAAAGAAGAGTTTTTAAACCTATCCATAAATGCATATCCATAAATGCTCCTACAAATGACAGGGCGACATTGGATCCCATAGCGGCACCACACCAATGAAAACAGTACTGATCCTGGAAGAGAAAAGAAATGTTACTCAAACTTATATCGCACAGCTCATAAAATAAAGTCAATTGAGCTTTTGAATATCTGTCAAAAGCTTCCATTGATTTAAAAGTGTTTCCACACCTTCTGCATGCCCTATTTAAGTATAGAGACCAGAGACACTATTCATATGATATTTTTGTACCTATGGCAAAAATGTCATCTATAAGACAAGTTTTAGAAATGACAGTTTTCAGCCCCCACATGTGTTCCATTCGGTTGTATGGAGTCAGTTCCTACAAGTAAAAGAATTGTAAGTGATAAAAATTGGTTAGAGGCACGCATTTCAGAAATAATTGCAAACTTTTAGAAAAGAGGCTATCCTCATGTCCTTTGAGTCATTACACTTTGAAAGTAAGTAAGTGGAAGTGCATAGAAAAAGGGTTAAACCCAGGAGGATCCCCTTTTTTTACCCAGTATCATTCTCAGAGTAGACAGTTTATTCCCTGGTCAGAGGCACTGCCACATTTTATCTGAGGCTTATTTAGAAATAGTGGAAATACAAATATCCAATTACTTCTATTTAGGCAAATTCAATGTCTATGGGATTGACTTGCATGATCTGAATTTAAATCCTTGGCAGAAAATGGTCAATTCAGGAGCTCAATGAAAAAGTTATTACCCTTGAACCTGATAAAAAAACCCTCTGTACTTGTGTTTGTAACAAAACTAACATTGCAGCAGCCAGCACCTTAAATTAAGAAATCAATTAACATATCTCTGTATAGCAGTGAAAACCTGGTCAGTAGCAGAAGAGGTCTAATCAGGGATGATAGGCCAAAATGTACTAAAGACAAATACTTCAGGCAGATGTTTTACTACAAATATTAGGAGACCACAGTTAATACAGTAGTGTACAATTGGCCAGCAGCAGGACAATTTTAATGAGCAAGGCTAGAGAGAAAAAGACCATGCTAGGGTTTTACTATAAAAACTAAGTTACCGCTCTGAATACAACAATGTAAAATTGGGCAGTAGCAGGACAGTTTAAGAGGGATAGTAGGCCCAACTGGTGTATGCCTAATTTTTATTTTATTTATGGATATAGGGGTGCGATAGATATGATTGATATGTGAGTTGGTTTCAGTGCAAACTGTTCCTGCACTTGGCTTTTTTTCTTGAAAATAAAACAACAAATAAATGGCATCTCTAAGAACAGGAAAAAATTATTTTTGCTTGCACATGATTGGATGATAGCAGAGCATCACCACATTTACTAAGCTAAGGGAAAATTCCCTTTCAAAGTAAAAATTCCCATTCAAAGTGAACGGTCTTTTTTAAATCAACCCCAATGGCTGCTCTATGTCCCCCTTTTATAGTGAGGGGGCTAGCTTAACCAACACCCCCTTATTGTTCCTTCTAAGCCTGTAGGCCATAGTTCAAAGGTCATGCAGTGCACCTAATCCCTATTGATATTCACAAATCTTGTTAGTTGTTGAATTTAAGCTGGTAATCCAACACAAACCTTCAGGAACAAAGTGAAGAAAAAAAACTGGCCAAAGCAATGATTACTAAGCTTCCATAATAAATTTGGCTGCCCTTAATAAGCCAAATCCTGAACCAAGCTGATGGGTCATTGTAACACTCTGGTAAAGATTAGGCCATTTTTAAAAATGCAATCTCTATTTATTGAAAGATAAAAACATGTACACCACTTTTTGTACTTAATAGGACAAGGTACGTCCAGAGAGGTTCAAAGTGTCATAACAGCAGGATTAAAGGGCAAAAAGCAAAGTTACCTTTATCTGTTATACTTGACTTCAAATACATCACAAGAAAACTGGAATATTCACAGATGGAAGAAAGGGGGAATGGGAAAGGTAAGGGCATAAAAGTTTGGGAGATGACAAAAGAGGAGGAAGTAGGAGAATACAAAATCAAGGTTACTGGTACAGCTAGTATAGCTATTACAGGGTCCCGAACCCTGAAGTGTGGTAACCTTGGAGGGCATACAGTAAAAAAAGGGAAAACATTTTTGACACTACATATGCATAGCAAATTTAAAAATGCAATTTATACTAGAACTTGTGGAACGGTCCACAGAGTAAGACAAGATGACAACTACATGGACATGGAAATCAAATTCAAGAACTTACATGGCTAACTATTGTTCTAGCATGCTGCCTTCAAGAGGATCCAGGAGTATAAGAATATATTTGGCAATTAAAGATTCTTACTGATATTTTGTGCTCATCATGCATTTTTATTTCTGGAACTAAAACGACCCACATAATGAATACAAATTAGTATACATTAGTAGTAAGGTTAAATACATGCATGTGAACCTTAGAGTCATCTTTATACAATTAGCTCAATTAAGTTGTTCCTGTTTGGCCTTTCATGACATTTTCAGTTATATAAAGTATAGTTCTACAATTGATTCTGTAAAAATATAAAAGGTTTGTATTGCTATTATACTTTCCTATATCACTTATCAATATATTTTAACTAACAAAACCAGTTTTTAGGTTTAAAAATGTAACAGTTGTTTTTACTATTCTTTTTTGCCCATTTTTGTTATTTTTTAGTTTTGAATACAGTAAGGAAAGGTTTAAACCCCTGCCAGATTTTTTTTAGTTTTGAATACAGTAAGGAAAGGTATAAACCCCTGCCAGATTTTTTCGTCACATAGAAAAGAATAACATTTACTTTCTGTCCTATAAATACAATAGGGAAGTAATCTGAGGGAAATCACCTCTTAGACAATTGTTACCAGAACAACAGGCCCCATTGAAAAATTGTGGATTTTCCCTTACTCTTAGGGGTCTATTCACTAAGCTGCCTTAGGCAGCCGAGTGAAAGACCGACCTGAAGTGAAGTGAACGAAAGTTGTTCGGTTATTCACTTCAGGCTGGTATGGCTGATTTCAGCCATATATCGGCTGAAATCAGCCATACATCGGGTGGAAATTTTCTTTTTTTTTCTTTATTCTGACACGGAGCCATGTCAGAATAAAAAAAAAAAGCAGTGTTTCTCTCCTGGGCGGCCGGGAGCGGGAGACTCCCGGAGCGCCAGGCAGAGTTTGCTGTCTGGAGATCAGTGTCTCTGTTTAGCTGGTAACCAGGGACGCTGATCTCTCTACAAGTGGCCAGAGCTAGCCGTAAGATCACGGCTGGCTCCGCCCAGCTGTCAGAAGCAGGCTGTCGGCCGGCCAATGGCCGGCCGCTCGGCCAGCTTCAGCTTTCAGCACGGCTCAGCCGAGCCAAGTTTGGGAGCTGTACGGGCTATAGTGAATAGCTCATACAGCAGCTCTTCGGTTCTACTGAACCGAAGGGGTCCTGGGGCCGAAGCTACGGCTAGATCCTTTGGCTGCTTCGTGAATAGACCCCTCAGTCTTGAGAGTAAATCTCCCAAATGAGGATACAGACAAAAATAAAAACAAGGGATTCCAACTTTTCCCTATTTTATCCAAAACTAAGGGCTTGTTCTAACCAGCACCAGTGTGCATGTGCACGGACAGTCCCAATGAGCTTGATCGAGACATATTGCACTTTGTATTGTTTATTTTTTTGTTAGAACTTTATTGAAATATCACAGGTAACTTTTAATTAAGTTCTATGGGCCCACCACAGGTTAATGTGGCTGTACCACTTCTCATTGTGGTGCACTTAAAAAAGTACTGCATGCTATGGCCACCCATGACAAGGAAAATTGCATTCGGACCGTGCTGGAAAAAATGGCCAGTGCAGCCTGAATGCATATGGTGTGAACGGGCCCTAAAAAAATAATATTTTGGAGTTAGATACACTTATGGAAATGCGTGGGGTCAAACCCAAGCAAATCAAGGGAGAACATAAATTAATCTGACCCCAAGCTGTACAAAATTATTAGCATATTTGTCTTATGGAACTATATATTTATAAGCTTTTCATTCTCAAAAAAAAATTATTGCTAAACGTATGCTAAAACTATATTTTTGCAGTTCCAGAGTACACAATCAAAACTTATTTGTGGTTTTATTATTATTGTACAGTGTGCAGCAATTAAAACTTGTTTTATTCAACAGGAGAAACAACAGAGGGACACACTGAAACTTTTTTTAAGAACTTTTTAACGTGACTAAATTGACGGACTGTGGAAGTAATAATATGACCAGGCAATAGAGCTCTAGTGATCACAAGTTCCAAATGTAGTTAGAAACAAGCACAGCAAACAACAATGACTTGTTTGTTAGATATACAAGTGTCTTTTCAGACATATATCTACTATAAACAGTCAAGAAGTGGTTAAAAAGGAAAACTGCATATACAGTTCATACGTATTATAGAAAAGTTTAGTTTCTTGCTCATGCTTTCACAATCCACTAGATATCTTGCAAAAGTAAACTGGTTTGCTACACAGGATTTATGACCAGCAGATAATAGAATTCTTACAATTTCCAAACCGGTTCATTAATTCCGTTTCCACCAAGAAGACACAAAACTTGGTGATCTGTTACCTTAGATAGAGCAAATTTACAACTGTAGCTTTCACTCAGCCTTTGTCTATTTTTCCATTTCAGCAATAAATGAGAGAATATAAACATGTCTCTGGGAATCATGACTTAAACTCTGGCTGTTCCAATATAAACTGAGTGTAATGTAGCTTTCAATTGTCCATTTTCTACTTCTGGTTAACTTTGCTGTTGTGTATATTATAACCTGGGGGCTGGAGATTTGTCAAAGGCTATCAGTGGTTTACAAACTGTGACATTTCCACTTACCCTTTGACAACTGAATGAATGCTCCAAGAAGAGTTTTTTGAAAAAGAAAAATTAATACAATGACATATATACCTCTTGATTGTAGTACATTCTAGATCCAATTGCAAGATAGTATATATAGAAACAAAAATAAAACACATTCTTCTTGACTTATTACCTCCTATATTACTGTACAGATTTCCAACAACACAGAACAAGTGCTATTGGTCATGGTTCATTGATCCTATGATAATCCTTGCCACTCAGAATATTAACTTAAAGCTGTTGCAACATGCAGTTTCCAAGAGCCTATCAAAATCAATGCTAGTCTCGGAACACATATTGATCAACAATGTGTTAGTAATACTTAGAAAATTGTGTAGCATAGGGGTATTTGCATGCAGTAGTCAGAACTTGTAAAACGGTGCAAACGGGGTCTCCACACTTCAGGGTAGCCAGCAAAAAAATCTATTTAACTATTAATAATCTACAAATGTCGGGAAAGCCACACGGCCGCGTCTTCAGTTTGTTCGGTTAAGGTTTGAAAATGAAAAGTGGATGCTGATTGGTTGCGATGGGCAACTGCTCCATATTCTGTCTGCTCCAGTCTTGATAAATTCCCCTTAATGTGTTTATTGCAATTGGCTGGCAAAAGAAATTCCCATAAAATGCCCCATTTTAAAGTTATTGCTACAAATATCGCTGGTTGGGAGTTTTTTTGGCATTTTTCTTCATGGTAGAAATGCCCCTGGTGGTTTATAATACTCACATTACCATGCAGACTCATATGATATTTGTTTACATAAGCATCTGTCACAGATGATCTGTGATGGTAAACATCTTTAGATTGATGTCTGGTAACGTTCTCAATTATCCAGCACTTGATATAACAAGTAGCAGTTAATAACATTCTGGATTTGTTCTGTAATGTTGAAGACATTTGCAGCTTATTAAACAGCTTCTGTGAATGTTAAAGGTGATTAACTACTGCTAACTCTTAGAGAAATAAAATGTTTCCACAAAGTCTTATTACAGATTATTCATTTTTTTTAAATGTGTTTGTTAATGGCATTTTGGTTTGTTTCACCTAGTAAGCAAGTATCCAAACATACCTATTTTTTAAGTATTTTCTCTCTAGTTCAAGTCTACAGTGGGTAATCTGGTAACTTTGTACTCTGGTATGGCCAGTGGTGTAAACATTTTAAGAATGAGATATAAATAGTTATTTTGTCCCAGCCTAGGTGCACACCTAGGCGATTTATCGCACGGATTGAGTTGCGCGATATCGTGCAAAACACAGATTCACATTGAAGTCAATAACGGCTGTTCACACCTTTGCAGTTTGTCAAAATCGCCTGTCGTGCATAAAGGTGCAGGAGCACTTTTCGGGCAGTTGTTGCGTGGTTTGGGTCCCATAGACATCTCTATGCATTGAAAAATGCACGATAACCGCACGTTTTTTTCATAGCACAATTGTGTAAAATCGCCTAATCACCAGCTCAATCGCCTAAATGTGAACCTAGCCTCAGTCTTGTTGTTTGTACAACGCATGTAACTGGATTCATTTTTAATAGCACTAGCTAAATGAGACCTAGATGCTAATATTAAAAAGTGGAAAAAAATCCCATTATCTGTAGTACAGATCATACCTAGATTAAATATCTTATGTTTTTTTGTGTTTGCTGCACGACTCTGTTTATTGTTGTTGACCACTTGCTTCCTCCCTCTTCACCCCTGCTTGGCCATCCTTTAAATACTAGTGACAACCATTATCCATCCTGCTTCTGTAGTGTAATGAGTATGTAACATTGTGGGTGTGCGGGTGCATGCCAGACTGTTTTCTCTACACTTGCACTGCCTGTGTGGCATCAGGCTCTTCTTCACTTGCATGTTAACTCTTTGTTGCTTGGCTGCCTCTCTTGTGCTCAGGACTACTCTGGGATATAACAAACATGGGGCTCATAAGGTACTCACAGCCTTGGGCCGAGCCACTGCTCCTTGTCCCTTCGTAGCAGAGCCCACCTCTGAGAGACACATCTGGTATGGCCTGACCAGTTTATGCCAGTGGTCTAACACATGTACTCCTCAGGCGTTTCCACAGCAATTCAGCCCTATAAGCCCATTCCCCGGAGAAACCTTTATCTTGAGGTTAGGAGAAGGATCAGTCCACACACACATAGATACTTTTCAATATTCATAAACGTCTTCTTCTGACAATATATTACTAACTTCAGTCATCCACATCCAGGTGACAGAACATTCCATAATGAACACAAAATAGTTACCAACGATAGGAGAAGGATGATGATAGTCAAGGTGTAGGCCAGAGCCATAGAGAGGATTTGGGGTTCTACATCCTTACATAGGCATGCAAGTAGTCCCTTTACAAGAAGTCCTGCTCCTGCCCTCCCATGATTTCTACAGAGTCATCTAGTGGCAGATTGGGGAAAGGCATTCCATTAATCCTGCCCACCACTCTACACTTCCTCATGTCCTCAGGCGATATCTGAGCTTTGTCCATCTACACTAGCATAACTACTATTTCCTGATTTCCTCCTAACCTCCCCTTTTCTCCTGATGTTATTAATGCCTGTCAGCAATTCTTTTTTCAATTGTTGGATTCCTTCTCTCTATGCAAAATTATAGTGACACTTTCTTCTCACAGTTCTTTGTTTTTGGAGAAAAATACTTTTTTGCCTAATATTGTATTTTCCTGTTAATTTTTACGATAAGTTAAATCTTTATTAGTGCTATTGATTCATGTTTTCCTTAAATAAATGTTTATTGAAGCAAGATATATAAAACATATCTTTAATGTATTGCCAATAAGGTTCAAGCTTGGAATTTGGTAATAATCTTTCATCAATCCAGGTTGTGAAATTCAGAGGGGAAGCTAAAATAAATTAGCGTTCTAGTGTAACTCATGCTTTAGTGACAGTATGTATGTTTCAGTCCATTGGGTTTATTTACTATAAGCCGTTAACTCTGAAAGGGAATTTGTACTTTACAAGGGAAATTTAGTGCAGGTGAAGCTCTGCTGGCTTCCATCACCCAATCATGTGCAAGCAAAATACTGTTTTTTTTATTATTTTATTTAAATAATATATATATTATATATTTTTATTTTTTCTTGCACATGATTGGGTATTCCATGCAAAGTGAAATTTCACTACATTCACTAAGCTAAAGGAAACTTCCTTTGAAAAGTGCAAATTCCCTTGCAAAGTGAACAGCCTATTTGACTTTAGTAAATCAACCGCCATGAGTTCAGAAGCCCAGTAAAACTTTTTCATGTCAGGTACTCCTATGTCACCTCTGTACTTTGGGAACACTAATGTTGCCTCTCCTTATGAGTATCCCAGAGAAAAAGTCTTCTACATATTTTGTAATTTCCTGAATAACAATCAGTTGTGTTTGGACAATACATAGTCACCAGAGTTACCGGTTTGTTATTTATAGTAGTTTAAATTCAACACATACTGTGCAAGCTTCAGCCAATGGTCCAGCCTGAACACTCAAACGTCCATAAGATTCTCACTTCAAAAAATGTCCAAATCAGCCCTGGACCCCAAGTAGTAGTGTACAAAAATTACTTAAAAGCATTGATGAAGCAGTCACTGTCAATGCTGCTCCTCCTATTAGTGATCTGAGGAACAGAGGCATAATTGGGTATGAGAGGAAATAGGGCAATTATTTAGGAAGGCGGCCAAGAAGTTATTCCACAGCACCTCGTCTAAGTGGCAACATTTTTTGCTCGTTTTCAGAAGGTAGGATGTGCTCTACAATTTCCCCTTCAATCCAAAAGGGTGGCCACTCAATATTGCCTTTTCCTGCATGACTCAAATCCTAAGGTCCTTGAGCAGGCATTTCTGCATTAATGAGCCAATTGTATTTCCTGCAGAGGGGCCATTTGCTGAGGACAACAATGTCATAAACAATTTCACCCCATCCATGTAAAACTTCCACGGTTTAACTCCACCCTGCAAGCCTGCCCCATTTTCTTGCCAGCAGCACCCTAACCCTCCTCCCCTATACTACCTCCTACTACCTCTAGCTCACAGGAATGGATTCAGTAGACAGGATTATGCTGGTCCTCCATCCTGGTGAAAAAGGCCTAAAGGACCAGGCCTTCAATGCCTTGTCTTTTACACTATGCATTGTGTGCTCCAGCAGGAATACCAGAGGGGTTGTGTCGCTTATCCTGCCTCATCACGGCTCAGCATTTTGCTCACAACTTTGAATTGTGACAAGATGTTGTATGTGGCCTGAATCAGGAGCCAATGATGTGGTGAAAAGAATCCCAGCTCCCCAGAGCCTGTCCTTCTCCCTGCTCGCACAGATTCTAATTGGTAGTCCGCTGGTGCTGGTGCAGCTGCTGCAGCATGTGCAATGTCTGTTTTGATTTGCAGCTACATTTCAGCCAAGTGAACCCTTGCTGGGTATGATCGCCAAAGTGTCCACACAATCTACAACAGGGCATCCTGGAAGCCAGGGTACCTAACTAGGAACCTCTGCATCACCACATTTGTGACATGTGCCACACAAGGCACTTGTGTGAACTTTCACTGCCGAAGAGTAGCCAGCAGATGGGTGCTGTTGTCACACATGACCTTGCCTGAAAGATGGTGTGGGATCGGCCACCTCTAGGCCTGTCCACTGAGGCTCCTGTCACCTCCGCGGGACATATTGCCTGAGGACTCTTTCATAGAATCATTGGTTCCTTCCATCACAAGACTGTTGTTCATTGCTAGAAAATTAGTAGGCCAAAAATGCTCCACCGACATTCTCTAAGTGGTGGAATATGGTCAATTCTGTCCTGGACAAGGAGCAACTGGTCTACTAACATAGAGATGCCCCCTTAAATTTACCAAAATGTGGGTTAATTGTTATCCGCCACCGCGTTTGCTCCAACCCAAAGTATCTTGAACCGCCTAAATACTTCATGAGCTTCTGTATTAGTGCAAGTTGGGATATACACCTAACACAGTATACACAGTCACACAGTCTTTTTTTTTTTTTTACACTCTGTTATGTCTCTTGGGCGAGGGGACCCAGCCACTGGCTTCATTAATGATACAACTTGGTTCAGCCATCCTTATATGTGTAATCTTTTACACAGTTTATGATGCTTTGTGTATATGCAGTACATGCAGTAATACTATCAAATATAGGTAACACTGCTTTCTGAAAAAGTTATCGGCCTCTGTGGATATAATATGACATGTCTCCCTATCACTTTTTTTCCTAACTCTTTGTTTCTGCCCTTTTTTTCTTCTCTGCTCCATTCTCTATCCCAGGCCCGGCGCTACCGCAAGGCAAGTCAGGCGGCCGCCTTGCGGCGCTGCAGGGTGAGGGCGGAAAAAACAGGGCATTTTGACAAGTACTTGTACTTGTCAAAATGCCCCGATGTTTGCGCTATGTTTTTTTCACTTACCTTCGGTGCGGGAGAGCAGCGGCGAGTCAGCGCAGGTCCAGTGGGAGGAGCTCCAGGTGGGGTCCTAATTTAGCTGGCCGGCGACTGCCTGAGGATCCCGACACGTGCAGCACCTCAGGCAGTCGCCGGCCAGCTAAATTAGGACCCCACCTGGAGCTCCTCCCAGCGGACCAGCGCTGACTCGCCGCTGCTCTCCCGCACCGAAGGTAAGTGAAAAAAAAAACATAGCGCAAACATCGGGGCATTTTGACAAGAACAAGTACTTGTCAAAATGCCCTGTTTTTACAGGGGGGAGGGGGGCGCAAAAATGCACCTTGCCTGTGTAGGCACGAATCCTAGCACCGGCCCTGCTCTACCCCTCTCATTCTTCTTACCTCTCCACTTGTTAAGGTTGTTGGCTTAATTTAACCTGATGTTTCCCGCCCATTTCGACTGTTGTAGAGTATCACTCTGAACTTTTATTTTTGTTCTCATTTTGTGCTGTTATACCAAAATGGAATTTTTGTTCCAATAAAAGTTTCTTGATTAAAAAAGACATTAATGAAAAATAAATATTTGGTCTATTCACTTTGAACACAGAGGGGGCACACAATGATATGTAGCTCACTATACTGTAATTTACAGTAATGTAGCACAATACGACACAATGAACACAGGGTTTGGGGGGTACATGCTAATATGTAGCTCATAACACTGCTATTTAATGTAATGTAGCAGAATACAGCACTGTGTATAGTATTGTATAGCTGTGTATATAACACTGTATGGCACCAATTATCTCTCTGTGAAAACACACTGTCAGGCCTCCGTATATAAGTCTCCAACACACACTAACAAAACGCTGCTGGTAACCCTGACTTTTATAGTGAGGGGGGTTGGAAGATAAGGAAAACCCCCATTATTGGCCCTTCTAAGCCACCTGACTAAAGTTCAAAGGCCAGGAAGTGCATCACTGGTGATTGAAAACGTATGCTTTACCCGAACAGAAAGTTCATCTAAAGTCAGCTCATGATTAGACAGAACAGCACAATCGGTGAAATGCATTCTTGGAGACACATCATGGCATCATGGAACATGGTCTATACAAACCACACTGTCCTTGTTCCCTGGGAGAAATGGCAAAGGTACAACCCCACGTAAGATAATTTTCATCAGGTTTCAGCCACATTTTTGGGATTTATGTTTTTCAAGCAATAACTCATTCTTATTCATATAGCTAGTTTTCAAGGAAAGACAAATATGCAGAATAGCACAAGCTATTATTAAGCTGCACATAATGTTCCCTGTGCTTCACATCACCTAAGTTGAGAAAAACTTACTAATGATATGATTTTCTCTTGTTTATACTCCAAAACACTAAAACAGCTTGAAAGTATAAAACAGTCATTGCTAAAGTAATTACAACAACATTGAGGCCCAATACAAAAATGGTAATTCGATAGTGCTAGTTCTGAGACGGGTATGGTAATATGTATAATGCAGCAGAGATGTGCTCTGCCCTAAACTAGCAACATTATCTTATAAGATTACCACTAACATTTTATTAAATCTTTTTTTTTATCATAAACAAAACTACTGATAACTCTCTAGCTAGTAATTGACACTAAACTCAGAAGTGAAATCTTAAAAATGTATTCAAGTATCTTGACTATTGACAAAAATAAAGCCCTATCGTGCATCACTCAGCTGAAGCTCTGAGCCAGCCAGCCGTCACAGGGATCCCTTCAGCCTGTCTACCCCTCCCTGCAGCATTGAAATCTTCCTCAGTGTCCTCACGTCTATACACAGTATAGATGTTAATGATTTACAGGACCTTAGACCACTCCAGAGGAGGGGGAGAGATGCTGGAAGGACTGGTCTAAGAAGAAGCTGGCTCTGAGCTACAGGTGAGTATAACTTTGTTATTTTAGCCTAAACACAAACAAGCACTTAACCCTTGCAGTGGGAGGTAGCCCCACTGCAAGGGTTATTAAAAATTATTTTAGAAAAGCATTCCCAGCATCCCCTAAGATGTACACATTGCTACCTCATACCTGGCAGTTACTTACCACTACAGACTTCTGCTGATCAGTTGCCCAGTTGCTGTATTGATAATCACTTTATAAATTTAGCTCAATCAGCTTATGTTTATTTTAAGTATGTCTGTTTATATAAGGTTGGATGCACACTGTAGTGGTGCATACGGATTTATGTTATGCTACATGTGAACATTTATTCCATTAAAGCAGCCCATCTATTTAAATGAACAGCACCAACATGTATAACACATGTTTTTATGCATTTCAGTAATGCACACAATAAACCACATGGTGCCACAGAACAACAATGTTATCAACCTTATGAATATCGGATGATAACGCGATCGCAAACGAAATTCGGACGATATTCGTAAGGTGTATGGGCAGCTTTACAATATAAGGAAGACATTACAATTACAATGCAATTCAAGGCAAGATAGTAAGGAGGGCCCTGCCCGTGAGGGCTTACAATCTAAAAGGGAGGGGCCAGTGATACATGAGGCGGTAGCTGTGTGGGGATGAATTGTTTGAGAACGTGATAGTTAAGTGGTTAGTTTGAGGCGGGATAGGCCAGCTCCTGGCAACCAGTGACATCAATCAGCTGGGTGAAATGTCAGACATAGCCAGAGCCAGAGGTACACTAGCGCCCCCTCACCCTTAGGAAATGTGCATTGATGCCACAAAGCCCCCCACTCCCCCCCAAATGTGCACCACCAGCACCCGTCATACGTAACATGCACTGATGCAATACACTCCCCCTGAAAGTGCTCTATTTAAACATCATCAGCCAGTACCTCACTGCTTATGATAACGATTTCTGGCTGATCAAGTGCCCTCCTGTGGTCTGACTTCAGACTGACTCTCAGCTACATTTTTCAGATTGTCGCTTGTCTGCTACTTGTTCTGACCTTCTTCTACGTTTTCTGGATACTCCTTTGTCTGCTGCTAGCCCTGACATTTTGTTACATTTCCTGGATTCCTCTTCTACCACTTAAGCTCTCACCTTCCACTGCCCTATGCTACGTTTATTCTACAAGTCTGTAGCAATACCTTCGGCCAGAGTATGTATATAGTTTAAGTCCTGAGGGTATCCAAGTAGCGATAGGTGCACTAGCCTTAAGGGAAAGGCTGCTGCTAAAGGTGAGATGCAACATCACTATATACTCAGACCGGGGTGTTTGCATACAAGACCTTACAGGTGGTTCCACGGCTTTCACACCTCTAATCCTCTTCTTGGACAATCAAAATCTGCCTTAACACATTCCATGGTGATTGGTTTAATATGTCTAAGGTATGTTAGAAATGTTAAGGTATGTTCCTATCACTCATTAGAACTGAAAAAGTGGTTTAAATACGCTTCAAAACATCTTCAACTTTACAGAACAAGACCAGTCGAATGGAGCTAATTACTACTAGCTATATCATGACCTGGATAAAATGAGAATCCTCACAGATTACTTAGCATGCATGCACTTAGGGCCTGTACACATGATTTTCAGGTCCTGCTTGGAGGTAACAAGCCCAGCTGAAGCTAGCTGGCTTGTTCGGGCCTCTATAAGAAGTCCCAGCCTCCTGAGTGAGGGCTCTACCCTAGAACCAGTCTGTGTGGCTGGTGGACTGGGGAACAGCAGCCTGTGTGGCAATCTGCCTGTGTGGCAAAGCAGCAGCCTGTGTGGCAATCCACCTGTGTGGCAAAGCAGCAGCCTGAGTGGCAATCCGCCTCTGTGGCTAACGAGCAGTCTTCCTGTGTGGCGAAAAGACATGCCTGTGTGGCCAGTGGACGTTTAAGTTAAAGGACCAACTTGAAGTCGGTGAGACTGAAAACTGTTGTTGTTGTGACAGAAAACAACAGTTCTTTATGTTTGAAAAACCCCTGCGAGGGAACACCTGTATGGACTTTTCTTTTGAATTGAGCGTTAATAAAAGTGGGCAAAATTCGGATGAATCCAACATTTTTGTTAATTTCGGATGAGTTAAATGATATTTATGAATTAATTTTCATTATACCATAGTGAAAGAAAAGTGACAGTCCACAAAAACAATAAAAAAAATAAAGAAACAGTGTATTGCAATATTGGAATGGTTTTCCTTTATTATGTCCTGTTTGTTCACAGGTTGTTTAGTCAAAGGGGCATTGTAGTAAGTGGTCAAAATGATTCCTGAAATTTCGCTTTAAGGCTGCTCTAACACTTTGAACATTTTGACTGAATCCCCCTACTGGCTACTTGTTTGCAAAACTGTTTATCTCAGCGTGACTTTTAGATTTAAGATTTAAGTACAATAATCATTAGACCATCTGTTGGTTTTTAAAGAAGTAGATTTTATAGCATTGATTCCCAAATTCCCAGATAAACAAACATACTGGGTCTTCTTTCTTTATCGTTCACTCAGTCCTGAATATTTTTCCCTTAAACTCCCTAGTGTGCATGGCAGGAACAGTCAGTATGTGAAAAGCTTTTAATAGAAATACTTGATAATCTGCACTGCCGATCTCATAGCCATATCGATCACTTACACAATAGATGTGAAACATAGAACAGAAAATGGTACTTTATTTTCTGCATAACTGTACATCATGCTTGGAATTAGACACTTATATTGTTTTACATTATTTTATATTAACGAATATAAAGATATATAGACATCAGTAACTGAGATTTTCTTCTACCAATGTGGTTTTATTAGACAGGGAAGCACAAAGAGCAATGGTTTGTAAAATCATATCCACCATTAGTTTGGACTATGGTTCAAGCCAAAACATAAGGGTTTAATTGGTCCTTTTTAGATAATGGGCAAACAACTAATTTTTTGTTTATCCTGGGCCAGTTGTATATCCAGAAAAACTGGTTTTACAGCACGGATACAAAGTAATGTTATAGAGCCATATATTCCAGATTGTATACAGCTGTTTGAGGCCTGATAACCATCATCAGAGTAAAGTGTGTAAACCAAAACTAAGGTTGGGCTTGCAGACCCCCAAGGAAGAATGACCAGACAGGTTATAAAAAGGTGGATTGGTTATACCTTACGCCCTTATCTGAAACCACTCCCGCTGAGACAGGCATAAAAAAGGTATGTATGCTAGCCCTTCTTCTAACTATTAAACACCCCTTTGCACTTGCATGAAAATCAGCAAGCTAAGAACACATTCATCTGTTCATCTGTTCACCCAGCCTCTCCACATAGAGTTCATTTTGATTGGGGGCATTAATGGAAAAGGATAATTCCGTTATGCACCTCCTGTTCTCCCTCCAGCACTTTCAGTACAGGTTAATACATGTCAATCATCCTGTTTTACTGTGTGGCTTAACTTGTGCTGCACGGCCTCTGCTCAAAATCTTCAAAGTTTTACCCATAAATGTGTCAGATGTGCATTTCTGTGTGTGTGTTTTTTTCTTGTTTTTGTTTTTCTAAGCAGCACTTATTTATATTGCTTACATATGCTTTAATTGCTGAGATTTGGCATAAATGAAGCCTTTACACTAATAGGCGACAGAAGCATATGTGAGCTGCATTGCCAGAACACAGGATAAATTCATGTGGCAGTTTTTGATGCAGACAGCTGTGATATACGTAGACTATTATGGAAAAGACAGGTTTTTACAATAAATGTTTTATTGAAGCATAAAGTTATACAGCCACATTTTCAGTGTCCTGATTTATCTCATTGGAAGATAGTGGATTCTTTTCTGCCTCCTGGAAAAATACATGTTATGGAATAAAGAAACCCAATAAATCAGTATCTTCATGGTAAAAGTTTTTGCTTGTTCACTCGCTGTTTTAGTATGGATCATAGTCTGCAACTTTTCTAGTATGGGCTCTTATTGCTCTACTGGCAACAGCTTATGGCTGACAAACTGCTAACCAAACTTTGCTTGTTGATTTGTAAAATGTCAATGAATGCATTCAGCTGAAGCATTTCAGTGTTTCCCTGTGACATTAAGCAGCAAAGCTATCATAATTCTGTATAATCTGTATATTATGACAGACAGTCTGCAGAATTTATTAATTTGAAATTGCTTTTCAGCATATGCACTATGCTGCCTCCAATGCAATGAATACTTTTGAATGACCTGATGCTCTTGCAATTCAGTGCTTTAATATCAGTTGGAGTTTACCATAATTACCACTCCAATATTTCTACTGATTAAATATTTACATTCTGCAGTAATCAACAAGAGTGCAAAGGAAGTTAAAGCATGGTTGTTAATGATAGCTTGAAATAGTTATATTACCACTTCTAAGCTATGTTTTTGGCGTGCATTCTACCTTTGTATTTTTCTAAATTGTAAATATTTTAACACGGAATCATCTCATTGCTTGATGTGAATATTATTTTAGTCTATTTAACTAAAAATAAGAAGCAAATGACTGTGTTGTATGTCAACTTTTCTATTGCATAACAGCATTATTCCATTAAATAGTGAGATTTACTACTAAAGAATAAAGTAATATGTGTGATTGAACAAAAAATCCCAAACAACTATACCTTCAAGAGAAAAGTGTGAACACTTGCCCATCCTGCTGCCTGCACTGCCAGAAATGCAAATCTGTACTAGAAAAATCCCCTGTTAAAGTCTGCTGGGGAACCAACACTTCCAGGAATCTTTAACAGGATTATTCACAAAAGGGTGAAGAGTTTGGAGAAGGCAGAGAGAACAATCTAGGACAACATAGGGGTCTATTCACGAAGCTGCCGAAGGATCTGGCCGTAGCTTCGGCCGAAGGGGTGCTGTAACTTTCCAAAAAGCTATTTTGACCTAGATTGTTCATTTCTGCCTTCTCCAAACTCTGCACCCTTTTGTGAATAACCCTTAATCTATTTGGTCCTATGAAGTGGTCATTGGTTCCTCCTGCCTGCTAACCTTTGCTTTAATACTGTGGAAGATTACTTTAAAGACCATTATTGCATATCACAAAACACAGGGACAGTTTAGCTTGGCTGTTTACCTTGTATTCTGAACTATTTTTGAGTAGTGATGGCCACAAGTACATTTACAATATAGTACAAACTTACCATATCATTTTAATTTATTTAAACCCTTGTTGATCAAATAGCAAAGGAATCTCCTCTATCTTTTGGATTTTAATGGGCTCAAATGCAAACACGAACCTTCCCTCAATGGAATAGTGGGAAAGCAAACTTCAGTTCTCTATAACGACACAACGATGGCATCAGACTATACCATGGCCTATTAAAGCCTCTAGATGCATCTCACCCTAGGATTCTCAGCAATAAATCTTACACAGATGGCATTACACTTCCCGAAGGCTGGCAGCAATGTTTTCCGGTCATGCCCCACTATGTTGAAGGAACTGTGTTCATACTGGGTCTTTATATCACATCTGGTGGCCATGTGGGAAGTATATCACTTTATATGTTCGACTACACATATAGCAACATCACCAAATCCTGCTCTGGTGCTCTTGGTATCACTTTGTGGCCGAGCAGAACCCGCATATTTTTAACTCACATACTTATAGCAGCCAGACTTTCTATTGCCCACTTATGCAAAAATGCGGTACCCCCAGCATTGAATGCCTTGATAACTACCCATGCCCAATTGGAACTCTCCTTTGCTAAAGCATATGGTAACTGGCCTACATTTCAAACTGAATGGTCCTGTTGGCTTGCGGACAATCATTGTACAGTTTATCTTTAGATTTCTGGGCTTAACTTCTGGTCCTTCATTAGGATTGACCAATAGCGTTCTCCCATATCATTTTTTATTACTTTGAGGTACATGACCCTGTCTTCAGATGTACCATGCTAATGTGAGATTATTTTATCCTCTTTTGCTTCCCTTTCGAGTGAGATTTTTTTTCTGCTCTTCTCTTCTGTTTTTCCTCTCCCACTTCCCCTTTCTTCCATTTCTTATTTCCCTAAACCTGCATGCTCCTCTTCCATCTTCTTTGCTCTCCTTACTCTTCAGCTTTCCTTCCAAACTTGTTCTTCTTCGAAAATTGATGTATATCTTACTATTCGTAGTTGATTGATGCAGGTACAAAAACTTGCTTCTTCATTGTTAATGACCACCAATATTTACACTATTTTTACTTAGGGACTTTATATTAAATGGTGTTCATTGTACTCTTTCCACATATCTTCATCCTTGATATGCACTATATAACATATCTCTGTATGACTGTATTTTGTATTTATCTTCATAATTAAATAAAGATATGAAGTAAAAAAAATTAAACCTTTGAACAAAAATAAATATTTTGTAGATTACCTTTAATTAGATGTGGTGTCTGCATTTTTTCTTTTCTGCATGTACAAAAAAAAAAATCTGTTGCCAAAAATGCGGTGTCCTTGTAACTTCCTGTACATTGAACCGAAATGTCAAACAATCTTAATAGATTTCCAAGGTATGTTCTGTGAACTACCAACCACCTCCTCCTACATATTGGAGATGAGGAGAGAGAGAGGTGGTTGTAGTCCAAATCAGGAGAGCAGCCTAGGCCAACAAAGCTACTTTTCTATAGACACAGTTCAGTGAATGAGCGTTGTCTCCCTAGGAAAGGAAGTGTGCTACTGGCAAGATCACTGGGTAAGAATAAAGAATACACCCTGAAAAAGGATAACTAAATCAGTCACCACATAAAAGAACTGTAAACTGCAATATATTACATTTTTGTTTTTATGTTTAGATACACTTTTATGGAAATAACTAAATTTGCAGTGGTTAAGCAGTGCTACTGTCAAATTATTGGTTTTTAGGTAATTTGGCAATGGCAGAGTATGTTAAAGTTAGGAATGAGAGAGTGGAGGAATTATATGGTGTATTTGGTAGTGTTTGGTGCATTATCTTTCATTAACAGCAGTGAAAGGAGTGAAGCTAATTTCAATTATTCTTCAGTGGTTCAGGCAGTAAAATCATAAGGTGACAAGTGAGGACACAGCAGAGGGGAGAAACACAACGTAAGGTGTAGCATTCGGGGTTGGGCATAAGACAGGAGGTGCTGCATTCACTGGTTGTCAGGAAGCAGGGGGTGTTACCTCTACTCGGAGACCACGGGCACGGCGCAGGGCACGGGTTCCCCTTCAGCTCGGTAGAACACCTGGTGCCTGAGGTGCAGGTGCGCACGCGCGAGTCACGCGGCGTGGGCGCATGCGCAGTACGCAGGCTGCGCGCGCATACCCAGGAGCATAGTGTTGCTGCATCATCTGGCAGGTGTGAGCCTTGCTGGGGAAGGTTGCCAGTACACACCTTCCATCTTCCTCACCTGCCATTGGTTCCCGGGGAGGGAGGCCTCCTGGTTGCCTCGGTGACCAGGGGGTGGTCCTACCTCCCCTGGCTATAAAACCCTGGCCTGAGCTCTGGCTTATTGCTGAGTTATTCCACCTTATGGTGAACACCTAGCCTCCCTGCTGATCCTCCTATTTAAATAAATTTAAACTTGCTCACGCTGGAAGTGAGGAGATTGAGAGGGGACATACTTTTGATGTACAAGATGTTTAGTGGTGATGGCAAAATCAGCAATTAACTTTTTACTGTAAACTCCATAACAAAGACTAGAGGCCACCACCTAAAATTGGTGGAGAAAAGATTTACCCGCAAGGGGCGTAGGGGCTTCTTTTCAGTTGGAACTCGCTGCCACAAGCAGTGGTATCAGCTGAGAGTATTGAATCATTCAAAAAGCATTTAGACACCTTCCTCAGAGACCGTAACATAGAAGGGTACAGGTACTCTTAAAAATAAGATCACACGGGGACTCATATACACACATACACATGCACAGTCACACACATACACACAAAGGTTGAACTTGATGGACCTGTGTCTTTAGTCAACCTCAAATACTATGTAACTGTGTAACTCTCTCAAGTTCGAGGACATCTTTCCTGAGGGTTGGTGACAAAAACTGAATTGCATACTCAAGGTGAGGCCAAACCAGTGATTTATAAAGTGGAAAGATCATGTTTCTCTTGCTAGAATCCCTCTTTCATTGCAGGACAGTATCATAGTTATGATTACATAGTTAGTCTGGTTGAAAAAAGACACAAGTCCATCGAGTTCAACCTATAGAGATACAGAGGGGAAAAAAAGAGAGTATCCTGCTGGCCACTGCTTAGCTTTGCATACTATTGCTGAATCTGTGATCTATAAGGATCCCCAAGTCTTTCTCCATGTCCCACTTTTCCAGTGGTGCACCGCCTAAGTAGTAGTTTGCATGCATGTTCTTTGCTCCCATATGCATAACCTTACATTTTTAAATATTTAAATTGCATTTTCCATCTTGCAGCCCAGGCCTCAATTTTATTTGGATCTTGTTGAAGTGAATTTATGTCTCCTTGAGAATTTTCTGCCCTGTAGAGTTTCAAATAATCCTCAAACACTGAATGTGAACTATTTATTTAAATTTCTGTCATTTATGAATTAGATAAACAGAATCAATTCCCAAGACTGAACCCTGGGACACCCCACTCGTAACTTTTGCCCAATTAGAAAATTAACCATTTATTACTACCCTCTGGATCCCTTTGTGCAGCCAGTTTTCAACCTATGTACACACAATTTCATCAAAACCAATAGACCGTAGTTTGTGGGGTGCTCTATCAAATGCTTTAACAAATGTTTGTGTGCCTGCTGAGGAGATTTAGCTCCTTTTCATCATAGTGTCCATTTCACTGAGCTAGAAAGTGATGGAAGTCGCAAAAAATTGAGATGTCACCAGAACAGGAATAGTGGTGGGATCTTCTAATGGGAACACGTGTTCCAGTGACAGCTGTCTCACAGAAGAATCTCCTAACACTGTGAATATGTTTTTTTCTACTTTCTGTTGTGTCTAAAGGGCAAAAAAACAAAACATGACAGAGATTTTAAATCTTTTCTTATCTATCCAAAACCAAAAAATAAAAAGTATTGGTTTTAGCTATGCTTTAATGTGCCATAATATATTTCCACTACAGTACAATAGTCACAAGCCTATGATGCCAAAGATGAAAGCTGATCTTTAAAAAGACCACTTCCGATCTAACAATTCTTAATGTACTGCTTTGCTGGAAGGATACTTGGATGGCTGTTTTACTTCACTGTTTTGTTTTATTGACTGATTGACAGTTGTACATAATGTGTGAATTAGATATTTTGGTAGAGCAAATAGAAAATGATAATACATTACTTGAGTTGTACAGGTTTTTTTTATATATTTTGTTGAAATCCTCAAAAAAAAGTAAAAGATTTTAAAAAAAAGCCTCTGTTTTTTTCTTTTATTTGTTATTTCAGCAAAACAAAACATGAAATAATAACTGCACTTTGTTCAACAGAAAAGAGTACAGAAACACAAAACAACAAAAGGAAGAACAAGAAGTTTGTACATGTTCTTTGTGGAGAAAAAATTATAATATAAACATGACTTTCTACTTTAGTTGTAAAGTAGAAAGATATATACTAGTGTGGCGGAAGAAGGTATGTCAGAATAACTGGATACATGAATGCATGAATATGTGGGTGATTCCATGGTTTTTTGTAAAGGGGAAGGGTGTTCTTGTAATAGGAGCAGGGATATTTGGAAGACTAGTGAGATACTTACTGTACAAACAGTAATGCAGTAATAAAGGGATGGATGCATGGGTCTTTGTTTAGAGATAGATGGTAAAATTGATAAAATATAGGTAGATAGATGAACAAAGGTGAATGGACAGATGAAAGATAAATTCTGTACTTTTGCATTACTGGCTCTATTTTGCTAATTTTATGAATATCACAGGAATCGCACCCACTTCTGGTAGGTAAGCCAGGGATCACAACCTGAAATAAGTGATTTCAGGGAGGGGCCCTTCTCATTTCAGGGAGGTGCCCTTCTCATTTCAGGGAGGTGCCCTCTGTCGACCCACCCTCCTCTCCGCAGGGGGATGGGCAACAACAAGGAAGAGAGCACCCCCTGAAATGATGGCAGATAGCAAAGAAGCTATTACTTCCTTTGCTACCTGATGGGTTTTTTTTATGTTCTGACAGCTCCTGCTGGTCAGGAAAAAAACAAAAAAAACACGGCATAGGAACTAATAGCTAGGTTGATATTGGCTATTTCAATTTGCAATAGCCAATAGCAAGCTGGCTATTGCACCCACCCTCTGCTGCTGTCAGTCAGCAGAGGTGGACCTGATGGAGAATTTCAGGTCCACCTCTGCTGATTGACAGTAGCAGTGGGCGGGTGCAATAGCTAGTCTGCTATTGGCTATTGCAAATTGAAATAGCCAATAGCAATCCAGCTATTAGTTCCTATGCCATTTTTAATTTTTTTTTGTTTCTGGCTGACGGCCTCCGAAGGGCCCCAATGTCAGAAAAAAAACCAGACAGCACGGAAAGGTTTACTCAGCTAGATAGAGCAGAGTAAACCTTTCCAGGAGAAAATCTTTCTCTCCCGGGTGTCCGGGAGCCGCTATCAAATAGCGGGAGACTCCCGGAACATCCGGGAGAGTTGAGATGTCTGGAAAGCCAACATGAGGTCTACTTTGCTTTTTCAGGGTGGCATTACCTATGACCACACATATGATACTAAAGTCCAGCACTCTATCTGCACTGCAAGACCACATGTGAGACACCTCAAAGTTTCTCACTGTCTAATGAATCTGTCAGCGACATTTTCTCTGATGACACGTGCTATACCTGATATTGCCTACTTTCTACAGACATACCAGGGAATAAGCAGTCAAGGCAAACACCCATATTCCGCAACTCATTCAAAGTGATCCTTACATTTTAGCTGTCAGGTATATGACCAAAAAATATAAAGAAAAAAGCAATGTCCATTATTTTTAGAAACCGACAAATGCATTCTGGAGATGCTCCTGCGTCATCCAAGAGAGAGAAGAAGCAAAAAAGTTGGACACATTTTTAGACATTCCTTCTGAGCAACTAGAAACAAAACATTGGCCTGCCATACTTTTGCGGTATTTGCAATCAATTTCTATTTCAGTAAGTTACAATCACAATTAGAGTTTTTTTTATTTGACATTTTTTTCTGCATGTCATAAAAGATCGAATTGAGGACAAAAATGTTCAGTATATTACATGTGTTGCAACCCCATAGAAAACTGTTGAAAATGTTCTAACCTCACTGATCTGTCTTTTAGTAGATCAAACCTTTTACATTTTCAATGTAGTCATAAGATCACATGGCCTCTGACTCTACATTGTTGTGGGTACTCAATAGAGACTGTTGAGAGTCTGTTGGTTTCAGACAGACAGTCCTGAAGTCTTGCATTGCCATAAGTGGATCAGCGATGCACAGGCACAATGATTGAGGCATAACTATCAATAATTTATGCACATTAATGAGAATACTTACATTAAGCTGACCTCTTTCACATGTATCTTAACAGACTATTGCTATTTAGTTCTGCTCAGGCATTTCTTTTGGCTCCCTTTCATGTTGCTTATAGCACTCTCTCAGCAAGTGTTCAGCTTTGCAATGTCTGTCTTAATTTTACTCAACGTAAGGCAAGTAAGAGGCTGCATGATACATATAATTTGATTAACAATTCTATTAGTAATAATTCTATTACCCGTTTTACCACCAACCACCACACTGCAAGGGTTAACTGCTTGATTTGGTCTAGTGGCACAAAAAAAGAAAATATACTTGCCTGATCCTCAGTCCTGCTGGGCTGCTAGACTGGTCCCTGAAGCCTCATCTCCTCTGGGCTCTGGTGGTCTAAGGACAGATTATATCGTCACATTAATAAAGGTCTATTGACTAGCATTAGGCGTGCGGATGCCCGGGGGACATTCCACAGCTAGAGCAGAGGGGGAAAGCTGACTGCCGCAGGAACAAGGATCAGGTGAGTATATCTTATTAATTCCGACCTCTAGACCAAAACAAGCAGTTAGTGCTTAAAGTGCAGGAATAGCCTAACTGCTATGGTTATATGAACTATAACACTAGTATGTTTTTTACAATGAATTTGCTGGTTTATTATGAATACACAGAGGAGCGTGAGAGATTAATTTGATAAGTGGATTTTTGCATACATGCATGTACCTCGGTAGAACAACAGAGGACAGACATGAATCTGATCAATTATTACATTATTTATTTATTGATTGGTGGTACGACCCCTCGCCCACCAACCATTAACAAAACCTGTTGGTTTTTTTTTTGGGGGGGGGTAGCAAGTACCCTTTACTTCAAGTAGTTGCTCCCACTTCCTCCTTCCTCACCTAGGTGCGGATACCATGCCATTTTTCCACCCACCCTTGTCCCACCTTACTGGCAGCCTGGGATTACATCACACATACCAGAAGGCTTATCTTCCTGAAGTCCTGTCTCACATATGCACAGTGGGGTCAGAGGTGAGACATCTGGAAGTGACAGCTGGCTCCCAAAGGCAAGATTGTGGCCCTGCAAAGATTTGGGTGTGAGGAAGCCAGCGCTGGACTTTATTGACTGTTAAATATGTGTTTTTTAAAGGTCAGCAACTACAGTGTTTGTATACTTTTAGTTTTCCATGTGTAGGTGACAACAGGTTTTGTAGACTTTTTTTGTAGAAGCAGAGAAATCAGGAATTTTGCAATCCACATAAAGGTAACATTTGCACTCTAGAAATGAGCATAGATTGCAAATGTGTGCTAAATATGTTTTTTGTTTTTGCAAGACATACAATGCTCTGCCTGATCCTATGCTACTAGTACACTTCCATTGCTCGCCCTGGAGTAAAAATTTCAGTGCAAGATCATTGTTGGTCTGTGTCAAAGCTTACATAAGGCTAAGGCCTACCCCCCCACCCCATGTGATAATCAGGACCAAACTTTGGGGTCTGTGAGCTGTGGGGCCGCACAGGTCACCATGGCAACAGGGGCCCCAGGTGGCCGACACAAGCTGCAGGCAGGGCCGGATTCCCCACTAGGCCACTGAGCCCATGGCCTGAGGGCAGCAGGGACTAGAGAGGTGGATCCCAGGAGAAATGGAACACTTAAGCCAACTGGGAGGCCGAGGAGGGAGCGCTGTCATCAGAATGGACGAGCGGGGAGAAGATTGCAGAGCTGCCAGCTGTCAAATCCAGGATGGCTGAGCGGCTCCTGTCACTTTACCGATTCTCAGTGTGCACTGATCACTCCAATGTTTGAAAACAACTGGGGACACATAGTACTATGTGTCCCCGGTTATGAATGAACAGGGAGTGCTTTACATCACTTCCTGTTCATTCATGAGTTTCTGAATGGGGAGAAGCAGCTCAGTACAGATGCTTCTATCCATTCATAACTGGTTGATAATAAATATTTGCTATCTCCAGTTTGTGAATGAATAGGAATCCTCTGTACTGAGTGCTTTCCATTCATTCAGTGCTAAGGCTGCAGAAAGAGATTGAGGACTCTGTGTCCTCAATTTCTTTTTCTATTTCAAAAGGGAAATGTCAGGGGTCTACTTAGACCCCTGATATTTTACTAAAGCCCCCAACGGTAAAAAAAATAAATTAAAGAAACAATAATTTAAAAAAAAGAATAATTAAAAAAAACACAAACCCCCCACACATGATATTACTGTATATTACTGTATACATGTGCAACAGTGCGCACCATGCGCTTTCTTTTAGTAAATAGTATGCACTATTTAACAAGTAGTCTAGGTTTTGTGTTCTGTTTTTAGTTTTTACGCCTCGAGATGCACTTACTTGAAAAAAGGGTCTGCATGACATCCTGACACTTTATTTTTATAGACTCTATTTTAGTTTGACATTTATTGTTTACTACTTGTTTGCCTCCTATTGTTTTAGTTAATAAAAATACATATATTGTGCTTACAAGTTTAAAACCTTTGAATAACAGTTTTATTTTTATTATACTTTTTAATCTTTTTCTTTGGGCCCTAAACAAAATGGGAGGCTTTAAATGGTGCTAGTATTGGAGAAATGGGTGTGGCCACTGAGGGGTGTGGTTACTGAGGGGTGTGATCACCGAGGGGCTCTGTAAAGCTTCTTGCACAGGGTGCCTGAAGGCCTAAGGCCGGCCCTGGTGATAGTGCTTAGGACAGGAGCCTGATTGCTATCTACATCAGAGGGCAAACTGTTGGTGACCTGGATAAATGGGCACAGATAACAGGTTTGCTTTAACAGGTATGTGAACTATTTAAAACCAGTATTTCACTAGAAACTTCTACTTATTACTTTAGCAAACTAAAAAATAAAAGGGAAACCAACTAAAAATAATGCAGGGAACATTTTCATATTGCCGTAGGGTATATCCTCGTGTGAGTGTTGTAAAGTATAAGAACAAATGGATATTTTATGCATAGAATCTGTAAGTGTGATTATTTAGTTGAGAGTAAAACATTGTTCTGTGTTGTGGAGTAATTCATGATTTATTGCGATTACTGCACAATACGTCTATAGGGAGAAGGGAAATAGTCTCAGAATGTATTCATTCTGAATGATGTGTACAGGTGTATAACAGTTCATTTGAATGGCAAATAGTGACAAGTGTATAATACAGATGTATAAAATAGCTTCTTTTAATGTGTTTTGATAATGTTTGAAATTACTTTAAAGTGTTTTTCTGTATTGATAGAGTCGATTAAAGGCAATACGCTGTGAAACTTCCAGTCTTATTCAGTCAACAAGACAAGGAGCCAAAGGGTCAGACCTCATATTTCAGTTTTTGGTAGATGTTGATGAGTCAATCCACCTAACAGTTTCCTTTATCTCTTGCACCATCAGTGGCGAGGTGTCTGTGTTTAAGTTCTCTGCCCTGCACACTTGCATTTCCCCTTACAAGGAGTTTCTACTTTTCTTGTTGAATCATTATCTTTTTAACTATATATGGGTAGCACTGTTTTTTTTTTATTCAAACCAGCCAGGACACTATTTGCATGGCGTTTGCATGATCACTCTGTGTTTCTGTGGGGTTCCTCCCTGTATTCCAAATTACTCCCACACTCTATAGATACGCTGGTAGGTTAATTGGCTCAGGTCTAAATTGGCCCTAATATGTGTGTACACATTGGCTGTACACATCTGTTATCGCACTCTGCATGCTGGCCCCAGACATGTGTAAATGAGGGGTTGAGGAAAGACCTGGGAACCAAGAAAATTCTGTGGGGGAAAAAGCATATCAGACATGGTGTCCAGAGAGCTGGTCATTGAATCACCAAGAGCTGGATAGGACTGTATGCAAGGAACAGAGCCAATAGTGGTTGTGTGAAGAACCACCAGAGCAGTCAAGAGATATAAGAAGCCAAAGGGTGATTCTGGCTCCACCTATAACCAGAATAGCATTACCTACCAGAAATTTGTACTTTGCTTGTTGCAGTGTTTTTATTATCGGGACTATAATTATTTTGGATCAATATTAATTAAAAAATTTTAAAAAATGTATGTGTTTTTAAACTGAAGTTTTATACCTGTCTTTTTTACTACTATATTTTTACAATCCTTGTTTTACAAATAAACATTTAATACATGACAAAGAATACCCTATGGATTAACTAAAGAGCGAGCACTGCAGTTTTAATCTCCATTCAGGGATGATGTTGCTCAATAACACTTTAGAAAAAAGGTTTGAAAATCATTTACTAATTTGTGTATGTATTTTTCTGCTTGAACTGTTGAGCTTTTGAAATAGAAGACTTCTTACAAAAGGACTAAAGGAGAAATGTACAAGCATCATATAACTACAACTTAAAGCAAAAAAGTAAAAAGAGACACACAGGGGCTACCATTTCTGCTTCCTGGATGTTATGCTAAAGAACATTGTTTGCTTCTGCCCACCTGATGAAGCAGTTTAGAGAGAAAACTCCTGCTGAGCTCCAGTCACATGGCACAGCTGAGGGGAGGACTTCCTGTGACTGTACTACACTGCATCTGGTGAGTCAAAAGTGTGGAGATCTGTACTGAAGGGGTCTCTATGATTAGAGGGCTGGGAGGGGGGTATGTACTGGGGGAAGGTCTGCACTGAGAGGGGATTTAGGG
Source organism: Nanorana parkeri (assembly GCF_000935625.1). Lineage (NCBI taxonomy): Eukaryota > Metazoa > Chordata > Amphibia > Anura > Dicroglossidae > Nanorana > Nanorana parkeri. Next base: position 663,858 of record NW_017306832.1, read on the forward strand.
CTGTATATGTACTGTGGGTGACATGGCCTTACATACTGTACACTGTGTAATACCATTCCTGACCCCATCACTGTTAGCATTACACACTCCTGGCTCCTGTGCTCTGTGCAGTACACACTTTTTTTATGCACTCATTATTTACACATTCCTGACCCCTGCACTCTCTGTATTAAACACTCCCTACCCCTGCACTCTCTGCATTACGCATTCCTGCTCACCCCTGCACTCTTTGCATTATAAACTCCTAACCCCTTATCTCTCTGCATTATGCACTCCTGACCCCTGTGCTCTGTCTGCTTATGCACTCCTGGCCCCTGCGATCTCTGCATTACATACCCCTAACCCCTGCACTCTCTGCATTATGTACTTCTGACCCCAATACTCTGTGCTATACACACTTCTGAGCATTCTGCACTCCTGACCACTATATTTTCTCCATTACACAAGCCTGGATTTAGCTTTAATATTAAAATGACATCAAACTTAAGTCTAATGGGGTTATTTCCTAAGCTGTCAAAGTCCGCCGAGTGAACAACCAAGCCGAAGAGAAAAACCAGTTCCACTCAGCCTGGATCAGCTGAGCCGAATGCCCGGCAGTTAATTTGCTGCAATTCACCCCTGTGAATAGCCGAATGCCGCCGAGCAGCATTCAGCTCGGTTACTCTGCTCGCTACCTCTGAGGTAGCGAGCAGAATAAAAAAAATGTAGACAAAAGAAAAAGAAATGCCATGGAGAGTCCATACCAGACCAAAACCAGATCAAACCATACCAGACCCTTTAGGTCTGTTAGGAAGTTAGGAGGGACCCCCAGTTAAAATTGCATGGGGTTCCCCCCAAAAGTTATACCAGGCCCTTTACGTCTGGATCCAAATTTTAAGGAGGAACCCACCAAATTTGGGGGGTGTGGGGCCCCCCCTAAAATTCCCAACCAGACCCTTAATCCAAGCACAGGCCTGGCAGGGCAGGAAGGGGGGGGGGGCGAGCAAGCACCCCACTTCTGCAGCATATCAGGCCACATGCCCTCGGCATTTGGAGGGGGCCTTTCTAGTGGCCCCACTGGAAAAGCACCTTGTCCCCATGCCAATGATAACAAGGGCCTCTTCTGCCACAACCCTGACCTGGTGGTTGTGGGAGTCTGCGGGAAGGTGGCTTATTTGCATCAGGGTACCCCCTTTAATGAAGGGGGAACCCAGATGCTGCCCCCCTTGTGAATGAGTAAGGGGTACTTGTACCCCTACTCATTTACAAAAGGGTTAAAGTAAAAATTAAATAAAGGGTCTACATTGGCAAAATGTCAACAGATAGGTGGAACCAGCGATGATGTCACTGCTAGCTCTGCCTAGTTGTACATTTTGCTGGCATCTGTCAAGCTTTCATTCTGCGGCGAAAGTTAATCAGGTGAGGCTGAATTGAAGGGGTCCGGCGGCTGTAGTGACCCAAAGGATTAGCCGAAGCAATGGCTATATCCTTTGGCTCTTTAGTGAATAACCCCCTAACTCTTTCCAAGCTTACATTTACTTGCATTGACCCCACGGTGATGTATTAGTCTCTGCTGGAGCTGGATGTATCTATGGTAACAAAAAAAAAACATGCAGATACACAACAGCGCACACAAAGCATTGAATCCAAGTTAAACATCTACATATATGTCTATACTTCTGAATACATTGCCTGAACACAATACAATTAACACTGAGTGGCAAAATTTCAGAGAGCTGATTTTGTTTTTAGGTAAAGTGCCTTTTATTAAACAATCTTAAAATAGAAACAAATCTGCTCAATTAAAAAAAGACCAAATTTTTATGGAAAAAAGTAGAAATGTAAATACATGCTGCAATATGTCTTTGATGAAAAAAGAAAACCTGCTCTTATTTTGTACACACTTTGTATTAATATTCAGTAAGCCAGTTTATATTCAGTAAGTCAGTTTATTTTTCATTAAAGTGGCATTCATTATGTCACAGCAGATTATGGTTTTGTATCATGAATTTACACGTTTTATTTATTTTTAAATAATTCTGATATGTAAAGTGTACAAATGTATAAATTTGTATAATCATTTGAAAATGAACTGTTTTAATGTACTTGAAACAATAAAAATGTAAATATAATTAATCCATATTCAACAAATATTGCAGTGTAGACCAGTAAAATAAATACCTGCTTACTCAATGGAGCGGTCATTCACACACAGCACTGTTCAGCACTACAATAGTGTTTGGCAGGTCAAGAAAGTACTGGAGTTTGTTTTTGTGTATGCCAAAGCCCACTGAGCTGTACTGTGTCTAGCTGACAGATCCATTCATCATATAGATCAATGGAGGCTGTTGTACACTTGATTGCATGTATTAAAGTACTGGATGGCAACTTGTGCGACATGGCCCGTCGATCCACACTTTTGGGTCGATTTCACAATGGTGGAGGCCTATTTTATAAAATTAATGGGAGAAGGAAATGGGCACAATAGTTTTTGGCTTCATGGCTAATCAGATTCCTTGTTCCATTTGTCCAGTAAAAGATGAAACTTGATTGGTTCTTGGTGGTAACAATTTTGCTTTTGTTATTCTTTTATTTTTTTCATGTTTTTTTAACTGCTTTAAATGGAACAAATCACACCTAGGTTTATGCACAGGTATGAACATTCAGTCTTAAATTATAAATATGTGATCTTTCTTAGGACAGACTTATATTTGCTCCTTGTATTTTGCTTGTCTCAAACGCTGTCAACTGCTTCACTTCACACAATGTTTCCCAGCTTCTGATGTGCAGAACCATGTCAAATAAGAACCTGTGGTTGAAGAATATTATTCTTCTGTTCAATGTTATCAAGTAAATAATATTGTGCCAACATACAGTATGATAAAAGTAAAGTAGAATTAGCAACCAGCAATCTAAAGAAGAAGAAGGAAGCCATGTTGTGAGGTGCCATAGAGTCTGTTATATGTCAAAAAGCAAAAACCATGGTATCAATTAGGAAAATTAATTGAGGATGAGGTAAAAATACAATTCAGGTGAAGTGTCTTGCAGCATTTGTGTGAACGTATGTGCTGGACTAAAATCTTTCCTGCAGAAACATATGTGTCTAAAAGAGTCATGTTTACCATTGTTAAGTGCCATTCAATCTTGAGTTTGTATGACCATGTTTAAGGTGAGGAACCACTGCAGAGGTTTCAAGGTGTGTCGAGACTTCTAGCCTGAGGTGAAGACAGACAGTATATCTCTTTTGAGGAAGCTATTGAAATTGGCAACCTAAAAATAAAGTATCCCCATCTGTATCCCCATGCAGTATTTGACTATGAGAGACACTGGATGAGTGGGACATTTTACCAATGTTCAATTATTCTCAAAAATAGGTAACAATCTAGTGATGCTAGCCTCGTGCAAGAGATGTGTGAGGAAATGTTTCAATATTAACCATAATTATTCTCAGAAAACCATCTGCACTTCCGTGGATCACCCTGAATAAAACAATTATTTATTATTTAATTCAATTTAATAATAAATAATTGTTTTATTCACAGTGATCCACGGAATTGCGGCTTGTTTTCTGAGAAGGATTGTTAAGTATGGTGAAGGTGAACCGGCTTTTCCTGCACCTGTGGAATGATTCACAGTTGAATGTCGGTCTAAGAATTGGAGCAGTAGATTATCTGCACTATCAACCAGAATTAGACATTAAGGCCAATCACATGGATGTCAGGCTCAGTGGAAAGCTGGAAATGTTTTAGACTGGAAAGACAGGGCTCAATTTAGAGGGTATGTTATATTAATGGGATGGGTAGTTCTAACAATGAAATAGGGTTAGTATTGAGTAGGATAGGTCATCTATAGCTTGGGGCAAGCCAAGGGCATGCATGTAGTTTTAAAATTCTAGGTTGGATAGCTAACTCTCTCTTGCGATTTCTGAGAGCATAGGTTTAGGAATTTCAATCTTGGACACAACACTGCTTAGAAGAAGCAATTCATACAGAGGAAATATTTTCCACAGCTAATCTAGGCATGAAGTCTTCAGTGGGTAGTATGCAATCAACATTAAAACAAAACAAGGCAGTACATTAATCCCTTCTAACCTCTGTATATCCATAACCCAAACCATATCTACACATGCCCGAACTTTCCAATTTCACCCTTTAAAGTGAGTGTCTAATGTTAACATTAACATTTATTATTAACTACCTATTAATTTTTATTTCATTAGTGTTTCCATTTCTTTACTATTTAAACCCTTCCACTTGAACAATGGTTTGGTGCCTTCCATAAATCAGTACTCTGTGTGCCAAATATTCTATGCACCACCAATAGTTTATCAAAATGAGAAGTGAATCACCTTTAGTTGATCATGGTGTGATAGTGTGTATCTTTATACAAAAATGCAGTTAATTGTGCCCAATTATATCCTTAACTCATATTTATCTAAGGATCTATAGGTAGCCTAGAAAATAGTCACCAAAAAATATTATTAATCAAAAACATTCTTCCCATTTCTCCATCCATCCCCCCCCTCCCCCCCCCGCCCCCCCCCCCCTTATCTGTCGCTATGTATCATGTGAAACTGCATGCTTATATCTCAATCTACTACCCTTGATAGTGTTAAAACAACAATCTTTCCGATAGAGTCAAAAGTCAAATGTGCTCGACTAAGACCTTAGATTTTAGATTTAAGTGTCATAATCTCTTTTTTGCCTGGATTAGTTTATATCTATAAGGGCATAACCTAAAAATGGTTCAGCACTTAGTGTGCTGGTGACATTTCTACAATTGCTGACATTCGCTGCGCCATCCGTGGTCACTGCGAGCACCCCCCACTACAAGGGACATATCGGTAAGGAGTGCGACAAGGATAGTACTTACTTACTGGAGGAGATTGTGACCCTAATGTTTGATATGCTGGTGCTGGCAATTAGTACATGCTGAAATTGTAATATGCAGAGGAAGACAAGTCAATCAAGTCAATAGTCACAAAAGAAATGTTTCCAATAAATCAGTTACCGTATTGCAATATTAGAAAGGGTTTACAAGATCTTGACATTGTGGAGATATTCAGTGCCTCCTACGTTGGAAAGCCCTATGGACTTTTAGGCTATAAATCATGATGCCTTTGGGCTTGCATCACAAGAGGGAAATTGAATGTACTGACCTATATATTTGAAAGAAGTTGTTTTGTCTTAGTTCTCTTCCAGTGTATTTATTGGTTTGTCTTGCTATTAGCTGTGAACCTTTATGTTTTAATTTACATTCATTGTTTTTAATGTGTTTGTTGCAATCTGAGGCTCATTCCTCTTTTTATGAATTCCAGTCCTTGTTTTCTTATAGTGGTAAAGTGTATTTAAGAGGAGACTTACCTGTATAAAGCTATGATTAAGGCCATATTTGACTGAATTGTGTAAGCATAAATGTCCACTCCACTGTTACCTTGCTTTAAAACAAAAACAAAAAAACCTTTCTAAATGATCTGTATGAAGGGCTGATGTTATTTGAACTGCAAAAACCCAGTCATGACTGGTTCTCATACTCTCATAGCCACACTTCTGAAGTCAAATGCATCTTTCCACCCTTGATAAAATTAGGGCTAAGGGTTGAACGCTGTCTAAAATCTCTACAAATAACCAGGGATTTTCATCATAAACACATGCACACTGCACCTATATCTATCAACCTTGGTAAGAATAGTGGCTTAGTGGTTAGCACTGAGGGTCCCTGGTTCAAATCCCACTCAGGTCACTATCTGCAAGGAATTTGCATGTTCTTCTTGTGTTTGTGTGTGTTTCATCTGGGTACTCCTGTTTCCTTTCACACTCCAAAGACAAGCTAGTAGGTTAATTGGCTCCTATCTAAATCAGCCCTGTATGCATGTGAGATAGGGACCTTAGATTGTAAGCTTCTTGAGGGCAGGGAGTGATGTGAATGTGTACTATGCAAAGCACTACATAAATTGTCAGCACTAATAAATGCCTATAATGTTTCTTTCTTCACAACAAAATGCATAGGGCAAAGGTAGATATGCTTTACATTCCAAACATTGTTAAAGTTATGAAGGTGTTTCATTTCAGTATTCTTTTAGTTAAATTGCCTGACAGTTTCCAGAACATTTATTCTTTGTTTTCATACCAATACTGGCACCCTGGAGGTTGTGTGTACGTGATTGTAAACCTGTAAATAACCCTAGATAAATTGCCCACTATCTCTCATTCCAGTTCTCTAATGCAATTATAAAAGAACAGCTTGCATGTTCTGTAAAGAAGAGATTGATTTGATTAGTTTTGGACTAGAAATATCATAAATTTGTATTACTGTCAAACCTGTTTTTCAGCTCCCAATCTATTATAAAAAAATAAAAATGTGTGGTCTCTGTGATAAGTACAGAGCTATTGCCTATTTCTTGAAGTACAATTGCCTTTTTGTTTTTTGACCTCATTGCCATTTTTATTGCTGATCAAATAAACAGGTTCTTCTTTGCATGTGTGGAGTATCTTTTTGATACCTATCCATATTTAACATTAACAGAGGGAACAGCTAAATTCACTTTAACAAAGCTGGGCCTGCAGATCAAGAAGATATATTACCTAATCTACTTAAACACTTTAAAGTGTGTTTGATTGTTCAGTTTTCTTTTGTTCACAAGTGTCTGCATTAAAATATTTTCTATGAAGCATTTTAGGAATTTATGGTAAGCATTTACTTGAATGAGGTACAAGGATTTATTTTCAAACCTTAAAGTGAAACTCTCATCAGAGAAACATGTGGGCTGCAATTGCTGACCTCCTTCCTAAATGTTAGTTGCCTGACTGTCACACTAACCTTCTAACTTTAATACTTTGAGTCACTGACCCCAAACAAGTAGTCTCCTAAAAAAATCCCTACTTGTAAGACAGCCTTTCCTTGGCCCTTTCAACAGTGAGAAGAGTAGAAGACATTAAAACCTTCCTCATTCAAAAGTCATACTTTAATATGTTCCGAGATAGGATCCAGGTAGAGTGTGATCCTTTCTACTTGCCAAAGATCTCCCCCAACTTTCACAAAAGAAAGAACGCAACCTGCAAAGCATTGAGATTCACAATTATCAGGTGACTTACATAAGCCATCCTTTTACGTTACCTGGCCATTGTTAGGTCCCCCTTGATTGCTTTACATCTCACTCAACTAAGTCAGACTCTATTTCTTGGACCAAGGCAGCTCAGCTTCAATACCTTTGTGAAGCACTGCATGCTAGATGTGGACCTACTATAGATCAGGAGGCAGATTTTCTTAAGTGTGATAAATTCCTCTAATCGGAAACATTTCCATGTAGTCACCATGATAACACAGGGTATTACCCTCCCTATACTGCATATGCCATTCCTTTGCTAGGTTATGCACTGAAAAGGCACTCTGGTGTTTAAAGATGTATTGTCTTGCTGTCTCCATTTCCTGTCCCTTACAGATCCATGGTCTTGCAGGTGTGCTGTCAAGGTGACTATGTGGAAACAGAATTACCGGTAAGGTAAGATGACCAAACACTTCAGATTTGGCCAGTATTCATCAAGTTTAGATCAAATACAACTAATCTATCTGTTTGTTCTAGAGAACTATTGAGAGAAAGCTGACACATAGGACACAAGTAGACAGAGAATAAGAAAGATAATAAAGATTAGATGAAAAATGAAAACAGAAGAATGGTGATATTGCGGGAAGGGATTTGGGCCACACACACATAAATAAACAATTTGGGGTAAACCCTGATCCTGAAAACGTTTAAGTTTTCTTATTTCTAGAAAGATCTAACAGCATACTGAGTTATCAAAACTGGAGCAGACAAAATCAGGAGCAGCTGTGCATGGCAACCAATCCGCTTCTCTCTTTCATTTTCGAATCTCAATTGAACAAAGTGAATAGAGAAGCTGATTGGTTGTGAAAGGGAGATTTGAACAGCCATTTTGGTTTGTTTCAATCAAATATTGTCTAACATCCTGCGTTTACTTTTTTGTCATGCCCACCCGAGAATGCTTCCTCAAATCTATTTAAAAGTAAATTGGTTCCTGTGTACAACATATGTCCTTTTAAAAGAATCGTAAACAACATGTGTTCATCACCTCTGCAGATGCCATCTGAAAGAAGATTTACACTTAAAAGGACATAGAAAGTCAGGTTTCCCACCCAACTCAGAACATATATAATGTGTCAGGACCATAGCCAGGCAGAGCAATGTTGATTCCAATACTCTGTATGGTATTGCTCTCTGTGCATGCATCTACAATAAATACATTTACTTTTTATAATGGCCTCAACAGTCAATGTTATTGAAACCCTGAGTTCAGGTTTCCCCGTCAGTTGCCCGCCATGGGCAACTGCTCCAGTTTTTGTCTGCTCCAGTTTTGATAAATTCTCCCCGGCTGTGTCTAGATATGTCACACAGTGTCTTTTTATACTTATCAGAGCTTTTTGAAGAAAAAAATTCAATGACTGAAGCAGTTGGTGATGGTTTTTTTTGTAGATTAACACACTTACGTTTTTCCTATATATGTATTCCATTAAGCCTGATTAGTCACAATTCAATCATCTCAAAACCATTGCAGAGAGGTATAAGACAAGGCTGTCCATTATCTCCTCTGTTGTTTCCATTAGGCATTGCAATTGCACCAGGGCCCTTTGTTCCTTAGCTCCGCCACTGATTGAACCCTTGGCGGTTTTAATTGGTTCATCTCCGAATATTAAGGGTTTCAAACGTAGCCCACTAGAAGCTAAAATATCTCTCTATGCAGATGACACATTATTATTTTTTGCTGATACGCAGTCCTCATTGGTTAATACGATGTCGCTTATATCTTAGTTTAGATATTACTCCGGTTTATAAATTAATTGGGATACACCTTACCTTGTCCCAGTGGATCCTATACAAATCCCTATACCAAATGTAGTTACACATATTTCAATAGTTAGCTCAGTTCTATATTTGGGTATACGAATTAGATTAGATTATTTAGAGACTCATTTATTTCCTATTCTGCATAAGTTCAATTTACCAATGCAGATATAGAATAGATTGCCACTTTCAATGGCTAGTAGAGTTAATTTAATTAAGATGCTTTGGCTTCCTAAACTACTGTATCTTCTTCAAAATTCTCCTTGTTGGGTACCTAACCAATTTTTTTAAAGATTGAATTAAATATTTAGAGAATTTATTTGGAAGGGTAAGACACCACAAATTAAATTAGAAAATTTACAATATCGGAAGAAGGGTGGATTGGCTGTACCCAATCTATGGTTATAGAACACAGTTACAGCGCTAAGCAGGATGGGAGCAGCCAACAAAACATCACCGAGCTTACTATAATATTAAGGGGTCTATTCACGAAGCTGCCGAAGGATCTGGCCGTAGCTTCGGCCGATCCTTCGACTTAGAGGATATGATCCCCGATATGCTTTAGAAACCACTCAATATACAAAGTTTTCGGTATCTGCCTCGACTATACCTTTAATAGGAAAAGTATGGTCAGCATATAAGTCGTTCATGTCTACTACAAGATTTGCTAAATTTACGCAAATATGGGCTAACAAAATCCTCACGGAGGCATTTAATCTTTCATGGTTTGTTAAATGGAAAGTGGCGGGGATATGGACTTTTTTACAAATTTATGAGCAAGGTTTCTTGTGTACTTTTCAACAACTGCAGCGTGTGTTTCCTCTTCAGAATACACAGTTTTATATATATTTACAGCTGAGACATGCTCTATCAGTTCAACTGGGTATTTCTAATGTTCAGATTGTCTTGATGGACTTAATGGATAAAATATTTTGAGCAAACTCTATGAAGGGGCTAATTTCTAATATATATGGTTCATTGCTGAATCATTTTTTACAACAATTTTCATTAAAGAGTAGACGAGGTTGGGAAATAGATATAGGGAGATTAGAAGATGAAATATGGGAGGCAATTACAGGGTCAGTTCAAACGGTATCCTTATCTGCTTCTCACAGGCTGATTCAATTGAATATTTTTCAACGAACTTATCGCACCCCAGTATTTATTTTTAAGATTGGTATTAGATCTGACTCAAAATTTTCTAAATGTGGGGTAGAGCCAGGCTCATTGATACATCTGTTGTGGCGCTGTCTGAAATTAGTAAGATACTGGGAATCTATTCTCTATAAATTGAATTTTTGAGGTCAATATCCCTTTCAGGGTTTTTGGTTACTCTGAATAGGAGGGTTATAGAGTGTTGGCTGTACAAAGAGCTTTATTTGTGGCCCATTAGGGCCTTATACTTAAGTGGACGGAAGTGTCTACAAGGGGGAACAGGTGACAGAAATGAATAGTGTAATTGATTTAGAAAAACACACTTACCATCATAAGGGTATGCCAGATAATTTTTTTAGAATCTGGGGAAAATGGTTATCTTCTCCTTATTATTCTATACCTCTACACATTCCTTCATCTACATGATTTTGAAGTTTTTTTTTTAGTTACTTATATAATATCATGTCATATCTAAGAAGATGAATGCTGGAGTCTGTTCAACAAATCACCTGTGCTAATATGTTATATTTTGTTATAATTTGTATAATAATCTGAATTTCTGAAGTCTCTTGCTTTTATATTTGTTTATTTATTGTTGTACTTGTTCTCTTTTTGCTTTCTTGATTTATATTCTTTTTTTTGTGGTACGTGTAAAGCTTAATAAAAAGTAAAAGTAATTGAGTAAAAAAAAAGCCTGATTAGTCAATTCTTGATAGTGGTGGTAGCTTACTTTTTTAAAAGAGCAAGAAGTAGATATTCTAACACCATGGGGTTGATTTACTAACCTTATAAACACACCACGAACATGTATACACCTCTGTAGTGTGTTCCCTCCCAGGGTTAGAGAGATCATTGAATACTAGACATGTAACCCTGCAAAAAATGTTTAATTTCTTATCAATTCAGACTTTTATTTAGTTTGTTTTGAGATTTCGGATCCGAAATTTGATTTGGTTCATTATTCAAATTTCGGATCTGTCTGAAGTTTTATTTCGGAACGATACGAATTTTCGTTTCGTTAATCACATGACCTTGCTTGTAATGCAACCTTCACCAGCCAAAAAAAATCTGATTTGCCAGAGAATGGTCACATGTCCAATTTAGTTTAGATTTGAACGAAATTCAGACGGATCCAAATTTTGTTAAATGGACATTCAGATTTGGTCGCATTCAGACGTGTTCAAAATTCACAGAAAGTAAGTAGAGTCCTTATAAGAGGGACTGGTGTCTGCGGCCCTGTTGCTGATGGTACCTGTCCGTGGCCCAGGGGTTGGGGACCTCTGCAATAAACAAAACAAGACACTCAGTCTGGCAGATAGCAAGTATTTATTGTTAGGGGGCAGTATAGTATTGTGTTTTTTCCCCTAGAAAAAAATGTGAGAATGTAATATCCCTTTGCAACACAAACTCATCCTCGGCAGGAACTGCTCAGGATGTGCTTCCCGCTTGGGTATAGCTCTTGTGGAAGGTAACATTTAAATGTCAATGCTACCGCAGATACATAGTAGTGACACAATATTATTACCTTCCTGCATCCACTGTACAGGAGCCAGGTATTGGCACCATTTTTGGTTATCTGAAAGACTCTACACTACCAGTGGACCCTGCATTTAGTGACAATGCTGATAATCTCCTCCAACCTGCAGTAATATTTAAAGATAGTGTCACAGGAAGTCTAGTGACACTAAAAACTTATTTGTGGCTACTATATGCCTCATGATCTACTGAAGGGAGCTGCATATACACTGTTTCCCCGAAAATAAGACAGTGTCTTATTTTTTTTTTCACGAAAAAAGACACTAGGTCTTATTTTCGGGGGATGTCTTACCTGGCTGCAGCTGTCCGCTCTGCCGTCCAGGGAGCCACAAACAGGTGGGCGGGCATGCGTGCGGCCGGGGAGGCGTGTCTGGCAGGGGGGCGGGAGGGAGCTGCGTCTCCGCTCTGATTATTAGTGATGAGAGACTAATGGTCTCCTATGTTGCCAGGAGACAGATCAGTCTCTTGGCACTTAAGAAGAATATGGGGTACTACTGCACACACAGGTAGCAGGAAGCAGAAAACATTCTGGCCACAGGTAAACATTACGGCAGAATGCTGGTGGATTTGGTGCCAGAACTGTGCAAACATACAGTGGAGAAGGAGGAAGGTAAGTTGGATGAAGATTTTGAGGCATTTGGAGAGGGGAATGGGTGAGGGAACTTTCAGAAAATGCTTTTTGAAAGTTTCCTTATCCTTTAAGTAAAAAAAAAATAGGACAATTATATATGTGTTTTTTAACCACTTCCGGGCCAATAACCAATACATATATATATATGTAGCAGAAGTGGTTAAAACAAGGTGCAGCCGTGTTCTTGGTGTCATTTTTAACAGCCAGCGATGGATGTTAATGTACGAGTGATCCGGTGTCTATACAGCCACTGGATCATTTGTACCGAGCGGTGCTGTCCCCTCCCCCCCCCCCCCCGCCAGGGCCGCCGTCGGCTTCCCTGGGCCCTGCTATCCTTGTGCATGGCCCAGGAATGGCTCGGCAGGTCTCCCCGCAATGAGTGGAGAGAGATTCAGCGTCTTCCAGCCACTGATCTCTCCTCCGATCATGGGACCCAGAAGTGATATCTATTACATTACTTCCAGTGTCACTATTCACATTCTCCGGCTCTTAGAGCCAGGAGAAAAAGCTGGGGAAGCATATCTCTGCTTCCTCATCTTCTTCAGAGGTCCCTAGACCCCTGATGTGTCCATAAAGAGAACTGGTCACACCCTATCTGCTATTACATAGCACTGAGGTTAATGTAACCTTAAAGTAACAAATAAGAAAAATAAAAAAATGCTAAAAAATGTTTTTAAAGTCCCCCGCCACCCACATGCACGCACATACATACGCAAACATGTGTCGGTGCGCCTACGAAAATGATACACATGTTACATAGCGCCACGAATGTCGGAGTGAGAGCAATAATTCTAAATCACTGTTAGCACTAAACTGATGAGCGGTAGAAACGTTTAAAGTGTTCCTATGGGAAACTTTGGGTATTAAAGTTTTCTCTGGCTTGACATGTTTGGTATCTATTTACCCGACATGGCCCCATCTTTCATATTTTAGCCAAAAAATTGGGTATTATATTCTGTTTCTGTGCACTCAATTTTAATTAGTTTATTTTATCCTAAAAATACCAGTTTGACAAAGATTTGCGCAAATACATAAAAAATTGCAACTAGCATTTTTTTATTCTAAAGGGCCTCTGCTTTCAGAAAATATATAATTGTTTGGGGGTCTAAAACTGTTTTCTAGCCAAAAATGTATATTTTATCATGTGTGCGCAAATAGTAAGAAATTGCTCCGGCCTGCAAGTGGTTAATATATTGCTTGATGATTCTTTTAACAATAGAAGCATCCAAACTAATCTCAAACATAATATAGCAGCTCAGCTGTAAGTTTTTAAAACATATGAAAAGCACATACTGTCTTCCATTCTGGTAAGCTTCTTAAGTTCTCATAGTCTACACATAACTTTGCTAGCAATCAAAATATTAAGGCCCCCTTCATACTATGCCTTTCCATGTGGTGCGCTACTGCACACTAGTTAATGTGGGTTGCATTAGGTTAGCCATTTTATCAAGAATGGGCCACCAATGCATGGCAACAACAAAAATAAAAACAAACCGGCACCTTTTCTTAATGCAGCTCACCACAAACACAAGGCACATGCATTGTGGTTTGTTGCAGTGTGAGTTTGTTGGCACCGACTTTACTTGTGCATTGGATTGCCATTCTAAATAAATGGCACCACAATGCACCAAACAGAGTGCCTTCTGTTACGACTGCAATAAAACACACATTATCTGGATGTCTAGGTCATAAGGAGGCCTAATGGCTAAATATACTTTCAAACAATTTTTAGTGTATTTCTACTATTGCATTCACTATGGGGTCGGAGCCCTTCGGTTTAGTCGAACTGAAGGGCTGCTGAACGGGCTATTCACTATAGCCGTACAGCTCCCGAAGGTGGCCAAGCGGCTCAGCCGAGCCGAAGGCATATGCTTCAGGTCAATTGAGCCGAAGTGACAGCCGAAGCAGGGCGATTGCCTCGCAAATGACAGCTGCTAGGAGCCAGCCGTGATCTCATTCATTGGTCGGGACCTGCTAGAGGACTCTAGCAGGGGCTGGCCAATAGGAAACCGTTGGGTAGAGCTAGCTGTCACAGCTAGCTCCGCCAAATTGTTTTTTAAACTCTTTATTTTATTTTTGTACCTTTTATTATTTATTTAAATTTTGAAACATTTTTTTCCAACTTTTTTCACTATTTGCTATTCTGCTCTCTACCACGGAGGTACCGAGCAGAATAACCAGGTCGAATGTCGCTCGCTGGCATTCGGCTATTCACTCACTGTCATTTGCCCCCAATGTGAATAGGGGTGAACGGCAGCGAGTGAGCTCGAGTGAGTCGAAGTCCTTCTGCGGCTGAGATCAGCTGTACTGAGCCGTACTGAAAAGCCAAACATTGTACGGCTCACTTCACTACGGCTCGGTTATTCACTTGGCTGTCTTCGGCAGCTTTGTGAATAGCCCTGTGTATGTTTGTTATGTGTTCCCATGCGTTTTGATGCTGAAAGATAAGTGCGACAAAACTCTCAACACAAGAAATCCCATTCATTTCAATGGCCCCTGTTCACAGTGTTTTGTCGCAAGCTGTAAAACACTGAACCCTGGAAAAAGTACATGTGCTTTTTTTTGGCAGACAGTCCATAGACAGTGGAAATCCCTGGAAACGCCACACAAGCGCTTTGTGCACAGCTGTCCATTGACCACATTGCCTCTTAATCTGCTAGCTAAAATGTGCGTCTTCATGTGCGTGCGTCTAACGCAATGAAAAAATGTGCAGAAATGCTCTAAACATGCTAGACAAAAACGCACGCTAATATGTGCAAAAACGCTAACGCCTTGGTGTGAATGCAGCCGAGGGGCAGTGCATTAACATACAATGTCTTGAGTTATTTAACCCTTAGTTAGGACAGACAGTCCTGCTCATTTAGTTAACAACTAATATTGAAATGTGTCAGAACAGTACAGACAGGTATAATTATAGCAAACACAACCCCCCTGCCCCCTCATAAATATTGCATAGCAAGTGATTTTTCAGTCCTAAAGTTGTCAGAAAAGAATATAAATATAATAAATATAAACACTGTAAAGGTAAGCAGTCGATACCAGATTTTTGGTATCAAGTATGAGAACCAATATTTGCCTGGTAAGAACCTGATTGCCTGGAAAGCTGGCTCCATGTTCCCCTACAGCACCGCCGGTCAGAGGAAATCTTCTTCTCCATTGTACTTCTTGTATTCTTCTTTTACAATAAGGATGGGATAGGATAGGACACAAATGTATAGGATAGGATTAGATATAGGAATTAGATATAGGAAAGAAGAACAGAAATTAACTTAACTAACCCTGCTCTTATAGTTTGAGGAACAAAGCATATAGCTGAAAGATCAACTCTAGGAAAGTATAAAAGACACAAATTAACCACTTGAAGTCCGTAGTGTTAAACCCCCTCCCTGTCCAGGCCATTTTTTCAGTATTCAGTGCTGCAGTATTTTGACAGACATTTGTTCCGTCATGCAACACTGTAATGAAATTAATTTTATACCATTTTTTAGGGACACATAGAGCTTTATTTTGGTGGTATTTAATCACCACTGCAGGTTTTATTTTTTAATATATTAGGAAAAAATTTCCGAAAATTTAAAAAAAACTGTTTCCCCTATATTAAATTATAAAACGTTTATTATTACCCAATTTTTTGCTAAAATATAAGGTCACATTGGGTAAATAGACACCAAACATGTCAAGTCTTAAAATTGCTTGCGTGCGTGAAACCTCAAAAAACTACCATACCCAAAATTGGCCATAGGCCACGCTTTAAAAGCTTTTACCGCTCATTAGTTTAGTGTTATCAGTGATTGATGGCCCTAAAATGATTGCTCACACTACGACAATTGCGGCGATATGTAACATGTGTAGCGCAATTGTCATTTTCGCAAGCTGGCGCATACAAATTATGTGTTATTTTTTTTACTTTTTTTATGTGACTTATTTATTTTTTTACTTTTTTTTACATTTATTGTTATTGCTATCACATAAGGGGATAACAATCCCCTTATATAGTAGCAAAGGCACACTGACAGGTCCTCATTATGGAGACATTAGGGGTCTCTAGGGGAATGTCACCTGGGGACCCCAAAAGAAGCTGATGAGGCAGAGATCTGCTTCATCAGCTTCTTCTCTCTGGCTATAGCAGCCAGATGACTGACAGGTGAATGCGGAAGTGATGTAATACACATCACTTCTGCATTCACAGCCCGGACGGAGATCAGCAAATTATATTCTGTTTCTGTGCACTCAATTTTAATTAGTTTATTTTATCCTAAAAATACCAGTTTGACAAAGATTTGCGCAAATACATAAAAAATTGCAACTAGCATTTTTTTATTCTAAAGGGCCTCTGCTTTCAGAAAATATATAATTGTTTGGGGGTCTAAAACTGTTTTCTAGCCAAAAATGTATATTTTATCATGTGTGCGCAAATAGTAAGAAATTGCTCCGGCCTGCAAGTGGTTAATATATTGCTTGATGATTCTTTTAACAATAGAAGCATCCAAACTAATCTCAAACATAATATAGCAGCTCAGCTGTAAGTTTTTAAAACATATGAAAAGCACATACTGTCTTCCATTCTGGTAAGCTTCTTAAGTTCTCATAGTCTACACATAACTTTGCTAGCAATCAAAATATTAAGGCCCCCTTCATACTATGCCTTTCCATGTGGTGCGCTACTGCACACTAGTTAATGTGGGTTGCATTAGGTTAGCCATTTTATCAAGAATGGGCCACCAATGCATGGCAACAACAAAAATAAAAACAAACCGGCACCTTTTCTTAATGCAGCTCACCACAAACACAAGGCACATGCATTGTGGTTTGTTGCAGTGTGAGTTTGTTGGCACCGACTTTACTTGTGCATTGGATTGCCATTCTAAATAAATGGCACCACAATGCACCAAACAGAGTGCCTTCTGTTACGACTGCAATAAAACACACATTATCTGGATGTCTAGGTCATAAGGAGGCCTAATGGCTAAATATACTTTCAAACAATTTTTAGTGTATTTCTACTATTGCATTCACTATGGGGTCGGAGCCCTTCGGTTTAGTCGAACTGAAGGGCTGCTGAACGGGCTATTCACTATAGCCGTACAGCTCCCGAAGGTGGCCAAGCGGCTCAGCCGAGCCGAAGGCATATGCTTCAGGTCAATTGAGCCGAAGTGACAGCCGAAGCAGGGCGATTGCCTCGCAAATGACAGCTGCTAGGAGCCAGCCGTGATCTCATTCATTGGTCGGGACCTGCTAGAGGACTCTAGCAGGGGCTGGCCAATAGGAAACCGTTGGGTAGAGCTAGCTGTCACAGCTAGCTCCGCCAAATTGTTTTTTAAACTCTTTATTTTATTTTTGTACCTTTTATTATTTATTTAAATTTTGAAACATTTTTTTCCAACTTTTTTCACTATTTGCTATTCTGCTCTCTACCACGGAGGTACCGAGCAGAATAACCAGGTCGAATGTCGCTCGCTGGCATTCGGCTATTCACTCACTGTCATTTGCCCCCAATGTGAATAGGGGTGAACGGCAGCGAGTGAGCTCGAGTGAGTCGAAGTCCTTCTGCGGCTGAGATCAGCTGTACTGAGCCGTACTGAAAAGCCAAACATTGTACGGCTCACTTCACTACGGCTCGGTTATTCACTTGGCTGTCTTCGGCAGCTTTGTGAATAGCCCTGTGTATGTTTGTTATGTGTTCCCATGCGTTTTGATGCTGAAAGATAAGTGCGACAAAACTCTCAACACAAGAAATCCCATTCATTTCAATGGCCCCTGTTCACAGTGTTTTGTCGCAAGCTGTAAAACACTGAACCCTGGAAAAAGTACATGTGCTTTTTTTTGGCAGACAGTCCATAGACAGTGGAAATCCCTGGAAACGCCACACAAGCGCTTTGTGCACAGCTGTCCATTGACCACATTGCCTCTTAATCTGCTAGCTAAAATGTGCGTCTTCATGTGCGTGCGTCTAACGCAATGAAAAAATGTGCAGAAATGCTCTAAACATGCTAGACAAAAACGCACGCTAATATGTGCAAAAACGCTAACGCCTTGGTGTGAATGCAGCCGAGGGGCAGTGCATTAACATACAATGTCTTGAGTTATTTAACCCTTAGTTAGGACAGACAGTCCTGCTCATTTAGTTAACAACTAATATTGAAATGTGTCAGAACAGTACAGACAGGTATAATTATAGCAAACACAACCCCCCTGCCCCCTCATAAATATTGCATAGCAAGTGATTTTTCAGTCCTAAAGTTGTCAGAAAAGAATATAAATATAATAAATATAAACACTGTAAAGGTAAGCAGTCGATACCAGATTTTTGGTATCAAGTATGAGAACCAATATTTGCCTGGTAAGAACCTGATTGCCTGGAAAGCTGGCTCCATGTTCCCCTACAGCACCGCCGGTCAGAGGAAATCTTCTTCTCCATTGTACTTCTTGTATTCTTCTTTTACAATAAGGATGGGATAGGATAGGACACAAATGTATAGGATAGGATTAGATATAGGAATTAGATATAGGAAAGAAGAACAGAAATTAACTTAACTAACCCTGCTCTTATAGTTTGAGGAACAAAGCATATAGCTGAAAGATCAACTCTAGGAAAGTATAAAAGACACAAATTAACCACTTGAAGTCCGTAGTGTTAAACCCCCTCCCTGTCCAGGCCATTTTTTCAGTATTCAGTGCTGCAGTATTTTGACAGACATTTGTTCCGTCATGCAACACTGTAATGAAATTAATTTTATACCATTTTTTAGGGACACATAGAGCTTTATTTTGGTGGTATTTAATCACCACTGCAGGTTTTATTTTTTAATATATTAGGAAAAAATTTCCGAAAATTTAAAAAAAACTGTTTCCCCTATATTAAATTATAAAACGTTTATTATTACCCAATTTTTTGCTAAAATATAAGGTCACATTGGGTAAATAGACACCAAACATGTCAAGTCTTAAAATTGCTTGCGTGGGTGAAACCTCAAAAAACTACCATACCCAAAATTGGCCATAGGCCACGCTTTAAAAGCTTTTACCGCTCATTAGTTTAGTGTTATCAGTGATTGATGGCCCTAAAATGATTGCTCACACTACGACAATTGCGGCGATATGTAACATGTGTAGCGCAATTGTCATTTTGCCAAGCTGGCGCATACAAATTATGTGTTATTTTTTTTACTTTTTTTATGTGACTTATTTATTTTTTTACTTTTTTTTACATTTATTTTTA